>NC_135869.1:28436897-28482235 GCF_031162955.1 Sander vitreus | reverse complement strand
TAGTATATATCCATTTTTAACCGATCCACAGTGTTACATCCTTACTTTGCATGCATAATGTCCATGTTTAGGTGTCTATAACTCACAGATTATTCACGAGATCTTTACATTTAATGTATGCATCAAAATGACCACTTTGTCAGTTTGCTGTTTAGTTTAAATAAAGCAGCGTCACTCCTCTGACACGTCACGTTACAGTTTGTTGTGTTTGTTTTTTTCAGTCTTCCACAGGGAAATTGTGTCAGAGATGGGCGAGATGGGGGTCTTAGGCCCAACCATTAAAGGTGAGTCTGAACAGGAACACTGTTCACTACAGGTATGTTGTAGAGGCAATTACACATACGTATATACTCGTTATTTTTGGATGACTTAAAGCTATAGTGCGTAGTTTCTGTCGCCCCCATGAGGAATTTTAAGTAATGACAACAAAACTGTCGGCACACCGTCCCCACCCGTCCTCCACGCAGTTGCTAGAAATTCCTAGAGGGTATTATTAGTCCCGTAAGAATAGGGCTTTATACAGATAGTGTATTGTAGCGTGTAAGTTTAACCCTACTTCTGTTGTAAAACAGGCAGCCACATTTCTCTCACATA
This sequence comes from Sander vitreus, assembly GCF_031162955.1. Taxonomy (NCBI): domain Eukaryota; kingdom Metazoa; phylum Chordata; class Actinopteri; order Perciformes; family Percidae; genus Sander; species Sander vitreus. The sequence continues at coordinate 28,481,641 of NC_135869.1, read as the reverse complement.
CATGACTTTGACCATGTGCACATTGCACCTGTGTTTGTCTTTGAGAAATACGTCTATATGAAGGTTTCAGCCCTTTGAATCTTGCTTTATTTCCTAACTTTCAATCATTTACTGCTGTAGACCACATGTCTCAAACTCAGGTTTTTCTCTCAAACTGTGCTGTTCCTACTATGACATGTCAACATGTCTGCTGTGAAAAAGGTCTATGACCGGGTATATGAAGCAGAGGTTGATTGTGGTAGATGAGAGGCAGCTGGAAGCCTGACTCCTGCACACCAGACTCCACTCCTGCAATTAGGACAGACAGACAGAGGGAGGGAGAGAGGAGAGACAGAGAAGCTACCTAGGAGCAGCAGGCCTAACACAAACAGCCCAAAAAAACCAGCAACATGCAGTAATACAGTCAAAGATATCTGACTTTTCTCAATAAAGGCATCTCAAAGTCTATACACGGATTTCTCAGCAACGTCATCACTGCTTGCGCACCCAACCGGGAGGCAGAAAGAAGACGTGTTTCGTGTAGCTAGTAGTAGTAGCATAATGTAAAGTCCAAATGCCGAGGAGTTGTTGCATGGTTAATTGTACAAACAGAGCCAGTGCTGGGTGCCTGATGTTTAACATACCTAGGGGGAAGCATGCTTTTCCCAAAAACCAGCGGAGGTTATGGCCTCAAGCCATAAGAAGGGCAGATTGGAGTCATATGTAAGAGTCAGGCACCCATTGGATCAATCAGCTTGTTCAGTTGTTCAGCTAAGTGATATCTACCTGTCAGGGCTGTAGTACTCGAGTCCGGACTCGAGACAAGTTTAGACTGCTAGCTAGCTAAAGCTACGCCGATGTTTTGCTAACGTTAGCGCAACAGCGTTAGCCTAGCCTGCTAGGTAAATACTAGGACTGCCTTCAGAGTTTCTTATATCTGCGTCCACGTTGTCAACATAAGACCTGTGGCGTTATGCTCCTTTTGTACCATCATTTTATTGAATGAAATATTAAGCTTCGCTCCTACGCGATGGGTGGGTTTTTATTACGTTACACACAAAGCTAACTGGCTACAGTTAGCCTGTACGTATGCTAGCGGACATTAGCTAACATTGCCGAGACAGCGGCAGTAGAGTTTCGACGAGCTAACCAGGACAGTGTTGTCGCCCTCTCGCCCACAATCAACCTCTGCTGCAAAACCAGTCAACCTGCAGCGATGTTTGAAATGGAGACACACATATCGTACCTCTTCCCCGAAATCCTGGCCATTATTTTACCAACCAGAGGGTTACAGTCAGGGGGACAGTCAGTCTTATTTATATACAAACAAGGAACGAGGAAAGCTTCAATACTTCAGGTTGTTGCAGTAGTGGACCAGTTTACCAATCTGGCTTTCTGCCTCTGGTATGCGCACGCACGCACGCAGTAATGTTTGTAAACAGGAAACCTGTGTATATTTCTGGCCCTTGATGTGATTTTCATTTTCCAGGGTGGCCCTTAGTGAAAATAAGTTTGACACTTCTGCTTTAGACTCTTATGTTAATTTAATATCACTGACTGCTCTTCCTGTGTTTGATATGAAGGTTATGGCTGCGCTGGCACCAGCTATGTGGCCTACGGTTTGATCGCCAGAGAAGTAGAGCGAGTGGACAGCGGGTATCGCTCAGTCATGAGCGTGCAGTCGTCCCTAGTCATGCACCCCATTAACGCCTACGGCACCGAGGAGCAGAAACAGAAGTACCTCCCCAAGCTGGGTAAGAAGACAGAGAAAACACCAACAACAGTGTTTTGTCAGTCAGTTCATCTGTCAACTATAGAGAGGCGGAGTCCCTCCCCTTCTGGTGGACCACCATGGGACTTTATTTCGGGAGAAATATGTACCGTAGTGAACGGGGAGTAGTCTCGCTTTGCCAGACCCTCCTCCACAGCGCTGCGGAAGAGGGTCTGGCTAGTCCACACAGCATTCCTGGATGGGAGAAAAAACGTGCTCTGGTTTATTGGCATCTCTTTAAACCAATCACAATCGTCGTGGGCGGGGCTAAGCTCCGGACGGAGCCACGGTGCCTCTGCTAAATAGTCTCAGGAAGGAACTTGTTTTGGGGGAACGTGTGGACGTTAAAAGTAGTTTTAGTCGTGCAACAGAAACCTCAGATTGGACAGATAGTCTAGCTAGCTGTCTGGATTTACCCTGCAGAGATCTGAGGAGCAGTTAACCATAGTCCTCACACATCCACCAGAGGTTAGAACCCCAACACAGAGACAGAGGAAGGGGACGGAGATCTGGCCTAAATGAAGGACATCTGGCAGAATTTCAGGCGGCACTGGAACGTCCTGGATATAGACTAATTATTTGTCTCTCCCCGTTCACTACAATAAATGTTTTTTTGAAATAAAGTCCCTTGGTGGTCCACTAGAGGGGAGGGACTGCCGCTCTCTATACATAGGTGTACATTTAAATGGTTTCCAGTGATGGTTTTGTGCCAATCTGTTGTCAGATATTAAAGTGCTCATATTATGCTTTTTGGCTTTCCCCCTTTCCTGTATCGTGTTATATATTTTTGTGCATGTTACAGGTTTACAAAGTGAAAAAGAGAGAGATGGTAAGTCCCACCCAAAGGGTCTTACCATCTCCAACAGAAAACACTGTTCACCAACTGCTCCAAACAGCTCTGTTGTAGTCCAGCCTTTACTTCAGAGACAAACGTGGTCACTTTGGAACACACGTTATAATGCTCACCTAGCTGCTAGCATGGCACGCCCTCATACTCTGCTTCTGACTGGCTAGTAGTCCTTACCTAGGTACTGTCAGGGCACGCCCTCATACTCTGCTTCTGACTGGCTAGTAGTCCTTACCTAGCTACTGTCAGGGCACGCCCTCATACTCTGCTTCTGACTGGCTAGTAGTCCTTACCTAGGTACTGTCAGGGCACGCCTCATACTCTGCTTCTGACTGGCTAGTAGTCCTTACCTAGGTACTGTCAGGGCACGCCCTCATACTCTGCTTCTGACTGGCTAGTAGTCCTTACCTAGGTACTGTCAGGGACACGCCCTCATACTCTGCTTCTGACTGGCTAGTAGTCCTTACCTGAGGTACTGTCAGGGCACGCCCTCATACTCTGCTTCTGACTGGCTAGTAGTCCTTACCTAGGTACTGTCAGGGACACGCCCTCATACTCTGCTTCTGACTGGCTAGTAGTCCTTACCTAGGTACTGTCAGGGCACGCCCTCATACTCTGCTTCTGACTGGCTAGTAGTCCTTACCTAGGTACTGTCAGGGCACGCCCTCATACTCTGCTTCTGACTGGCTAGTAGTCCTTACCTAGGTACTGTCAGGGCACGCCCTCATACTCTGCTTCTGACTGGCTAGTAGTCCTTACCTAGGTACTGTCAGGGCCGCCCTCATACTCTGCTTCTGACTGGCTAGTAGTCCTTACCTAGGTACTGTCAGGGGACACGCCCTCATACTCTGCTTCTGACTGGCTAGTAGTCCTTACCTAGGTACTGTCAGGGCACGCCCTCATACTCTGCTTCTGACTGGCTAGTAGTCCTTACCTAGGTACTGTCAGGGCACGCCCTCATACTCTGCTTCTGACTGGCTAGTAGTCCTTACCTAGGTACTGTCAGGGCACGCCCTCATACTCTGCTTCTGACTGGCTAGTAGTCCTTACCTAGGTACTGTCAGGGCACGCCCTCATACTCTGCTTCTGACTGGCTAGTAGTCCTTACCTAGGTACTGTCAGGGCACGCCCTCATACTCTGCTTCTGACTGGCTAGTAGTCCTTACCTAGGTACTGTCAGGACACGCCCTCATACTCTGCTTCTGACTGGCTAGTAGTCCTTACCTAGGTACTGTCAGGGGCACGCCCTCATACTCTGCTTCTGACTGGCTAGTAGTCCTTACCTAGGTACTGTCAGGGACACGCCCTCATACTCTGCTTCTGACTGGCTAGTAGTCATACCTAGGTACTGTCAGGGCACGCCCTCATACTCTGCTTCTGACTGGCTAGTAGTCCTTACCTAGGTACTGTCAGGGCACGCCCTCATACTCTGCTTCTGACTGGCTAGTAGTCCTTACCTAGAGTACTGTCAGGGCACGCCCTCATACTCTGCTTCTGACTGGCTAGTAGTCCTTACCTAGCTACTGTCAGGGCACGCCCTCATACTCTGCTTCTGACTGGCTAGTAGTCCTTACCTAGGTACTGTCAGGGCAGCCCTCATACTCTGCTTCTGACTGGCTAGTAGTCCTTACCTAGAGTACTGTCAGGGCACGCCCTCATACTCTGCTTCTGACTGGCTAGTAGTCCTTACCTAGGTACTGTCAGGGCACGCCCTCATACTCTGCTTCTGACTGGCTAGTAGTCCTTACCTAGCTACTGTCAGGGCACGCCCTCATACTCTGCTTCTGACTGGCTAGTAGTCCTTACCTAGGTACTGTCAGGGCACGCCCTCATACTCTGCTTCTGACTGGCTAGTAGTCCTTACCTAGGTACTGTCAGGGCACGCCCTCATACTCTGCTTCTGACTGGCTAGTAGTCCTTACCTAGGTACTGTCAGGGCACGCCCTCATACTCTGCTTCTGACTGGCTAGTAGTCCTTACCTAGGTACTGTCAGGGCACGCCCTCATACTCTGCTTCTGACTGGCTAGTAGTCCTTACCTAGGTACTGTCAGGGCACGCCCTCATACTCTGCTTCTGACTGGCTAGTAGTCCTTACCTAGGTACTGTCAGGGCACGCCCTCATACTCTGCTTCTGACTGGCTAGTAGTCCTTACCTAGGTACTGTCAGGGCACGCCCTCATACTCTGCTTCTGACTGGCTAGTAGTCCTTACCTAGGTACTGTCAGGGCACGCCCTCATACTCTGCTTCTGACTGGCTAGTAGTCCTTACCTAGGTACTGTCAGGGACACGCCCTCATACTCTGCTTCTGACTGGCTAGTAGTCCTTACCTAGGTACTGTCAGGGCACGCCCTCATACTCTGCTTCTGACTGGCTAGTAGTCCTTACCTAGGTACTGTCAGGGCACGCCCTCATACTCTGCTTCTGACTGGCTAGTAGTCCTTACCTAGGTACTGTCAGGGCACGCCCTCATACTCTGCTTCTGACTGGCTAGTAGTCCTTACCTAGGTACTGTCAGGGCACGCCCTCTATACTCTGCTTCTGACTGGCTAGTAGTCCTTACCTAGGTACTGTCAGGGCACGCCCTCATACTCTGCTTCTGACTGGCTAGTAGTCCTTACCTAGGTACTGTCAGGGACACGCCCTCATACTCTGCTTCTGACTGGCTAGTAGTCCTTACCTAGGTACTGTCAGGGCACGCCCTCATACTCTGCTTCTGACTGGCTAGTAGTCCTTACCTAGGTACTGTCAGGGACACGCCCTCATACTCTGCTTCTGACTGGCTAGTAGTCCTTACCTAGGTACTGTCAGGGCACGCCCTCATACTCTGCTTCTGACTGGCTAGTAGTCCTTACCTAGGGTACTGTCAGGGCCCTCATACTCTGCTTCTGACTGGCTAGTAGTCCTTACCTAGGTACTGTCAGGACACGCCCTCATACTCTGCTTCTGACTAGCTCATGTAGTCCTTACCTAGCTACTGAGCATGTAGTCCTTACCTAGCTACTGAGCATGTAGTCCTTACCTAGCTACTGAGCATGTGCGACTGCCAACAAAGATGTTCCAGCAGTGAGAGGTCTCACTCTGTAGCTAAAACAGAGACCTGAACACAGGGTGAAAAGAGGAGCTGCAGCAATGAGCAGTACAACAAAAATATGGTGTTTTCTGAAAATTAAACCATGTAAACCTATTCTGATATAACCTCTAAATACAATTATGAACCTGAAAATGAGCAGAACATGAGCACTTTAATGCATTCATAAAAAAAAAACCCACTGATGAGTGACTGAGCTCTTGGTTTACTGTCGCTCCCAGCTTGTGGAGAGATTTTGGGCTGCTTCGGCTTGACGGAGCCAAACCACGGCAGTGACCCAGGCAGCATGGAAACCAGAGCCAAGTACAATCCATCCAGTCGCACCTATACTCTCACTGGCTCAAAGACCTGGTGAGTAGAGGATATATAAACAAAATAAACTGAGAAATAAATACTATGAAATGATAATAATAACGAGATATGTTTCTTGAACAACGGAGACAGATTGTGTCATTGCAGGGTTTAATCCTCCTGTTGTTTTTGCGTCATATTTGATCAGAAATCTGGGTTTCTTTTAACCAAATTGCCAAAAATGAACATGGATGGTTCCATTTAACGCTCTTCTCAAGTAAAATGAAGGATCAGTTCACTACTTTCATTGAACTTTGGGTGTTTTATTAAATTTTTATAGCATATTTCTGCTTTTTAAACTCAAAAAGTAGGTTTAGTGTCCATGAATTCCAAGAATAAGTGTAAAACTTGTTGTATGAGTCGGTACTAGTGGGTAAAAAGCATCAAACGTAAAAGTGACAGGAATGTCGAAAAAAAAGGGTCAAAAACTTTTGAAAAAAGCAACACAATGTGTGGCCGGTTAGCTCGGTTGGTGGAGCGGGCGCACATGTGTAGTAGAGTGATGATCGGGCCGCATTTTTCTGTCCGAGCCCGTCAGTTAACGTCTCATTTCTTTCTCAGACTAACGACACATGTAGGTTTGTTTGTGTGAAAGCTTTCATTAAGCAGCTGGAGGAAGACATTCAGAAATGTCAACAGATGAGGTCATCAGCTCACACGGGCAACAAGAGGCCCAATCATATAGCCAGTTGAAATTAAATGAAGATAGGCCTGGTGTGAACGAGCACAACCCGAACCCCAACATCATTTCTAAATATCTGGACAAGATCCCTACACACACACACACACACACACACACACACACGAATAGAATAGCCAGATGTGTGTATCCAGTCTCAAATACCACTTGATGGCCAAGCACACAGCTGATGGCCAAGCACACATTCATATATATATATATATACACACACACACACACACACACACACACACACGCACACACACACACACACACAAGAATAGAATAGCCAGATGTGTGTCCAGTCTCAAATACCACTTGATGGCCAAGCACACAGCTGATGGCCAAGCACACATTCCCTTATATATATATGCGCACACACACACGCACACACACGCACACACACACGCACACACACACGCGCACACACACACACACACACACACACACACACACACACACACACACACACACACATCTGGCTATTCATTTACACATTATTGAGAGCAGCAATGACATAAGTTGTCCACATGGTGGAGCTCTTAAACACAGTTAAAGTACTGTATGAAACTCACCCTATCATCCCCTTTGCTTCCACCCTCAGGATCACCAACTCCCCCGTGGCAGATATCGCCGTAGTCTGGGCCAAATGTGACGACGGAAAGATCCGTGGCTTCATCTTGGAGCGTGGCATGAAGGGCCTCTCGACGCCTAAGATAGACGGAAGTTCTCCCTGAGAGCATCGGCCACGGGCATGATCGTCATGGACGAGGTGGAGGTTCCCGAGGAGAACCTGCTGCCTAAAGTCTCCGGCCTCGGGGTGAGTGGAGGGTAGGGATGTAACTGGTATGAACATTTAACCTCACGGTTATATCAAAATCATCAGTTGTTTTTTGGGTCATATTTGATCAGAAATCTGGGTTTCTTTTAACCAAATTGCCAAAAATGAACATGGATGGTTCCATTTAACGCTCTTCTCAAGTAAAATGAAGGATCAGTTCACTACTTTCATTGAACTTTGGGTGTTTTATTAAATTTTTATAGCATATTTCTGCTTTTTAAACTCAAAAAGTAGGTTTAGTGTCCATTAATTCCAAGAATAAGTGTAAAACTTGTTGTATGAGTCGGTACTAGTGGGTAAAAAGCATCAAACGTAAAAGTGACAGGAATGTCGAAAAAAAAGGGTCAAAAACTTTTGAAAAAAGCAACACAATGTGTGGCCGGTTAGCTCGGTTGGTGGAGCGGGCGCACATGTGTAGTAGAGTGAGGATCGGGCCGCATTTTTCTGTCCGAGCCCGTCAGTTAACGTCTCATTTCTTTCTCAGACTAACGACACATGTAGGTTTGTTTGTGTGGAAGCTTTCATTAAGCAGCTGGAGGAAGACATTCAGAAATGTCAACAGATGAGGTCATCAGCTCACACGGGCAACAAGAGGCCCAATCATATAGCCAGTTGAAATTAAATGAAGATAGGCCTGGTGTGAACGAGCACAACCCGAACCCCAACATCATTTCTAAATATCTGGACAAGATCCCTAACACACACACACACACACACACACACACACACACACACACACACACACACACACACACACACACACACACACACACACACACACACACACACACACGAATAGAATAGCCAGATGTGTGTATCCAGTCTCAAATACCACTTGATGGCCAAGCACACAGCTGATGGCCAAGCACACATTCCCTATATATATATATACACACACACACACACACACACACACACACACACACACACACACACACACACACGAATAGAATAGCCAGATGTGTGTGTCCAGTCTCAAATACCACTTGATGGCCAAGCACAGCTGATGGCCAAGCACACATTCCCTTATATATATATATATATATATATACACGCACACACACACACACACACACACACACACACACACACACACACACACACACACACACACACACACACACACACACACACACACACACACACACACACACACACATCTGGCTATTCATTTACACATTATTGAGAGCAGCAATGACATAAGTTGTCCACATGGTGGAGCTCTTAAACACAGTTAAAGTACTGTATGAAACTCACCCTATCGTCCCCTTTGCTTCCACCCTCAGGATCACCAACTCCCCCGTGGCAGATATCGCCGTAGTCTGGGCCAAATGTGACGACGGAAAGATCCGTGGCTTCATCTTGGAGCGTGGCATGAAGGGCCTCTCGACGCCTAAGATAGACGGGAAGTTCTCCCTGAGAGCATCGGCCACGGGCATGATCGTCATGGACGAGGTGGAGGTTCCCGAGGAGAACCTGCTGCCTAAAGTCTCCGGCCTCGGGGTGAGTGGAGGGTAGGGATGTAACGGTATGAACATTTAACCTCACGGTTATATCAAAATCATCACGGTGTTCGGTATTATCACGGTATTTAAAGTGTGTTCAATGTGTTCAGAAAGCACTGATAGGCCTACACAAGCTGAAATAGTTTCAAAAAGTGTAACAGTGTTCATTATATTACAAAAATATAGGCAACAGGCTTGTAAAAACGATCGAAAACTGACTGCTGAAACACCGGCCCGCTGTAGACGTCCGGGAAGAACCGGAACCAGAGATATCTGACTTTGAGATCCAGGAAGATTTATTTACAACTCCAACATGAAGTAACTATGAAGTAGTATTTGACGTTACATGTGAAGTTGGAGCATCCTCCAGCTCCAGGCAGTCTTCCTCATCTCTCCCACCTGACATCTCTACAGTCTTCCTCATCTCTCCCACCTGACGTCTCTACAGTCTTCCTCATCTCTCCCCCCTGACATCTCTACAGTCTTCCTCATCTCTCCCACCTGACATCTCTACAGTCTTCCTCATCTCTCCCACCTGACATCTCTACAGTCTTCCTCATCTCTACAGCCTTCCTCATCTCTCCCACCTGACATATCTGCACGTGACGTGACCTGCAGCAGCAGCACTCCACACTCGCCTCTCAAAATCTGACGATCAAAAACGATTGATTGTCGATCAAAAAAAACAGACAGATTCAGCAACTGTATGGCCTATTTCTCGCTTAAAACGTTACTACATGTCGTATCATGGATGCATTCAGAGAACGGATCGTATTCAGAACAAGACACCATTAAGAGTCTGTTTTGAAATTCAGGAGCAGCAAGAACCACGTGACGCGTTCGTCCAATCAGCTGCCACGTTTGTCACGCTCATCCCCCTCGTCGTTTCCAGTGTTTTAACATAGGAGTATAAAGTGGCCCTACGGCAGGAAGAGGTTAGTGCACGTTAACAGTGGACTGACGGACCGTGAGACGCACACACGCTCATGTTTTTTCATGAACCGTACCCCCCCTAGGAGGCGACGTAGTGCGCCCGCGCTGCAATTTCAGGTGACTGGGATGAAGCCGGGAACACGTGGTATCCACACCGTCGTTATCCACCGAGATAATAATGATATTTTAAATGAAAAAGGGAATTGTTATCTTCAGCATTTTTACCGTGGTTTACCGTTACACACTGGTAATCTAGGAACTAGGAACTTTTCTTATTTCAGAGGTTTAAACACTTGAAAATGTACGCAACACACTGCTCATCACACCCCTTCTGCTGGTTCCAGGGTCCTTTTGGCTGCCTGAACAACGCCCGTTACGGTATCGCCTGGGGCGCCCTGGGGGCTGCCGAGTTCTGTTTCCATGCAGCTCGACAGTACACACTCGACAGGTCAGATGTCCAAATTGTCTGTGTAATGTTATAGATTATTTACTCAAAAATAACAACAAAATGCACACATTTCTGGTTCCGTTTGGACAGATATTTGTATGTTTCTTTATTGATAAACATGAGTATGATTTCCAAAGAAAAACGAAAATTCCTGCACACACTTGTCACCTCTGCATTAGATATGGGCCGGTTTAAGATTCTGACGGTATGTATGGTAACCTTCAGCAAAAATATCACGTTTCAAGGTATTGCGGTATTGCAATTACAGCTTTAAAATGTATTATATTATTATAGGTATTTTATTTTTAAACACACTGCACCGTGGCAGGGAGAGGGATTTAGAGAGTCATTAAAGACTCAAAAAAACAGCTCATACAGGAACAGTATGCAGCAGGCTGAGAGGAAGTGGAAATGGAACTGGTGAGCAGAAAAAGTGGTTGTTTGGCAGTACTTTCAGTCAAAAGAAGGCCATTCAAGTCCAGCTACATGTTCAATCTGCAATGCTGATTAGTCTGGTGGTGGCGAGGACCCTAAACAATACACAACATCACCGCTGTTACAACATCTGGTATGAAACATCTGGAAGAATACGAGCTGAGCATGAAGGAATCTACAGACAGCAGCCAGAATGCAGCAACTTCAGGTACGGCAAAGGAAGGACAGTCACTGTTTACTTCATTAATGTGTTGACTGTGTTCATGGACTGAGGACGGGACGAGGACTCAGCAGAACCTCAACCAGGGGGTTCAGGACTCAGCAGAACCTCAACCAGGGGGTTCAGGACTCAGCAGAATCTCAACCAGGGGATTCAGGATTCAGCAGAACCCCAAAAATCTGGATTGGGTCATAGACAGTTAAATAAGTGGACAAAATAATGCCGTTTTCTTCTACGGAGACCAGTGAAGGACATTAGAAGCTCTTTCCCGGTGATGGCTGAGCGTTACTGAGCAGCCTCCAACTGAGCTTGAAGACGTAGATGTGACGTGAGCAACCTGTCTGAAAGTTGGAAGTCTTCTGGTAGCTGTGCCAAGAGAAATCTCAATCATTCCCAATCTAGCAGAGACGGAGAGCGTAGGTATATGTAAGGAGATAACATAGACACAGGCTCATTATTGATCACTAAAATGATAGTTAACATTAGTCATTACACTTAAACAGCTGATGGAAGTCCAAACTGCCTGAGAGCTTCTCCTGTACTATACGGTAACTCCTCTACTATGAGACAGGAAGTCTCGTGGTTATGACCCAATCGTTAGCCTATTGTTATAAAAACGTCTGCTACGGAGCCATAACGTGAGCTACAAGGTAATGGAGCCTTTTATACATTGTCGTGTTTCTTTAGAAATAAACAACGGACAAATACAGTCTTTAAACGCTTCAGATGTAAAGGTATTCTCTGTCAAAGTGACGTCAGAATGAATGGCAGTCAATGGGATGCTAACGGGAGGTGATGGCTTGGTAGCATCAACATGGCTCCATAGGAGCTACACGGTGCGGAGAGAGGCTGACCCTCTTGGATTCAGTTCATCCCTTGACCAAATTAAATGTTTTGTCACAAGGTCCGACCAAATAAACCGATGCAGAGTTGACAACTTGTGTGCAGGACTTTTTTTTTTTCTTTGGAAATGGATCTTTGGGGGAATTAATTCCCTGCACCACAAAGGAGACCGAGCAAGTGGCGAGCAAGTGGCGAGTATGTTGCTTTCTACTCATTTTAACCACGAGTATAACGTATAATGTTTTGGTTTTCTGTACCAGAATCCAGTTTGGCGTGCCGCTGGCGAGGAATCAGCTGATGCAGAAGAAGATGGCGGACATGCTGACAGAGATCACCATCGGCCTGCAGTCCTGTCTGCAGCTGGGAAGACTAATCGATGCCAAAAAGTAAAGAAGACAACTTCACGATCTACTAGTGTAAACTGTAAACAGAGCTGTGTGACATTGTAATCAAATCAACATGACATCATGACTTTGCGTAAACATACAGTATCTCATAAAACTGAGTACAGCCCTCACATTTTAGTAAATATTTCATTATATCTTTGTATGAATGAAGTAGAAGGAAGGTTCTACGCAGGCGCGCAGACTTGGTGGATTGCATTTCACACACTTTTGCGCCACCATATGCACGCAGATTTCCCCCAAAACGCTCGTCTAAACGCGGAATAAAAAGTGAGAACGTAACGGCACTTTTGCGTTTTCTCTTCAGATCGTTTCCGTCTACACATAGCCTCAATACTCGTCCCTGCAGAGGCCCGTTCTGAGCCAGGAGATACCCGGAGCGGTTGACGACAGACGTTGCCACCCCCCCCATTCACCAAACTAACGCAAAAGAAACGTGGTGTTTTTTCTTACCAGAGCGGCCCCGGACATGATATCCATGCTGAAGAGGAACAGCTGCGGTAAAGCCCTCGACATCGCCAGGCAGGCCAGAGACATGTTGGGAGGAAACGGCATCGCAGATGAGTACCACATCATCCGGCACGTCATGAACCTGGAGGCCGTCAACACATACGAAGGTGAGAGGGAGGAGGACGAGGGGGGAGAAACTCTTTAAAGGTCCCATGACATGCTGCTCTTTGGATGCTTTTATATAGACCTTAGTGGTCCCCTAATACTGTATCTGAAGTCTCTTTATATAGACCTTAGTGGTCCCCTAATACTGTATCTGAAGTCTCTTTTATATAGACCTTAGTGGTCCCCTAATACTGTATCTGAAGTCTCTTTTATATAGACCTTAGTGGTCCCCTAATACTGTATCTGAAGTCTCTTTTATATAGACCTTAGTGGTCCCCTAATACTGTATCTGAAGTCTCTTTTATATAGACCTTAGTGGTCCCCTAATACTGTATCTGAAGTCTCTTTATATAGACCTTAGTGGTCCCCTAATACTGTATCTGAAGTCTCTTTATATAGACCTTAGTGGTCCCCTAATACTGTATCTGAAGTCTCTTTTATATAGACCTTAGTGGTCCCCTAATACTGTATCTGAAGTCTCTTTTATATAGGCCTTAGTAGTCCCCTAATACTGTATCTGAAGTCTCTTTTATATAGACCTTAGTGGTGTCTTATCTAGTCCTTTCGTAGGGTTATATAAATGGCGTAACGTGATGAATAAATATTTTACGTATGCAACTTTTTAAATGACTTAAGAGAGGATATTATATCCCACCTGTGTTTGACCTGTTGATGCTGTCTGGTCCTGCAGGTACCCATGATATCCACGCTCTGATCCTGGGCCGAGCCATCACAGGACTGCAGGCCTTCACTGTGGACAAATAGACCCAAACAACACAAACCTGCTCTAGAAATACTGTCTAACTCTAACTAAGTCAACTCTGCTGCTGTTTGAAGATTATTTACACTAATTCTCATCTGTATACGTGACGTCGTTTGTTTCCAATCAGCTTTCTAGAACATGTATTCAAGTGCGTTATTGTGAGAGGAAGAACCAAGTGTCTGAACTAATTTCTGCCAAGTGTAATTAATTCAGAAGTTGATTTTTCAACTTAAAAAGGGCTATTTTTGATACTCTTATTCAGAGATTTCTTCTCAGAGTTGTATAGACAAATCCATTGTAAAGACTTTCATGGACACTAGACACAAGGCCCTACCTTTAGTGTAGTTAATGATATTTTTGGGCCATTCAAGACATCCATTATGTGGCTAAGTATCTTGAGTCAATATTGTTATATATATTTTTTAGGGATTTTCCTTTATTTAGAACAGCTGAAGAGAGACAGGAAACCGGGGGGAGAGAGAGGGAGGATGACATGCAGCCAAGGGCCTCGGGTCGGATTTGAACCTGGGCCGCTGGCAAGGACTCTACCAGGTGAGCTAGAGGCCGCCCCAATAATGGGTTGTCTTAAAGTGCTCATATTATGATTTTTGGCTTTTCCCCTTTCCTTTATTGTGTTATACTGTATATCTTTTTTTGCACGTTATAGGTTTTAATCCAGCTTTACACTTTACACTTTGTAACACACGTTATAATGCTCGCCTAGCTGCTAGCATGGCACGCCCTCATACTCTGCTTCTGACTGGCTAGTAGTCCTTACCTAGGTACTGTCAGGGCCCTCATACTCTGCTTCTGACTGGCTAGTAGTCCTTACCTAGCTGCTAGCATGGCACGCCCTCATACTCTGCTTCTGACTGGCTAGTAGTCCTTACCTAGGTACTGTCAGGACACGCCCTCATACTCTGCTTCTGACTGGCTAGTAGTCCTTACCTAGGTACTGTCAGGGCACGCCTCATACTCTGCTTCTGACTGGCTAGTAGTCCTTACCTAGGTACTGTCAGGGCACGCCCTCATACTCTGCTTCTGACTGGCTAGTAGTCCTTACCTAGCTACTGAGCGTGTAGTCCTTACCTAGCTACTGAGCATGTAGTCCTTACCTAGCTACTGAGCGTGTAGTCCTTACCTAGCTACTGAGCATGTAGTCCTTACCTAGCTACTGAGCATGTGCGACTGCCAACAAAGATGTTCCAGCAGTGAGAGGTCTCACTCTGTAGCTGAAACAGAGACCTGAACACAGTTGCAGTACAACAAAAATATGGCGTTTTCTGAAAATTAAACCATGTAAACCTATTCTGGTACAACCTCTAAATACAGTTATGAAGCTGAAAATGAGCATAAGATGGGCACTTTAAAGTAACTTCCCAAAGCCCAGGAGAAACCAAGGCAGGAGACGTAACACCAGTTACTGCTCTTTGACTTGTTGGTACAGGATAGCAATAAGAAGATCCATCTGGATGAATGGATCAGTAGTTTGGTCTCTAAAATGTCAGAAAATGGTGAAAAATGTAGATCAGTTTCCCAAAAAGCCCAAGATGACGTCCTCAAATGTCTTGTTCTGTTCACAACTCAAAGATCTTCAGTTTCCTGTCCCAGAGGAGAGAAGACACTAAAACATATTCACATTTAAGGAGCTGACATCAGAGAATTTCTTAATTTATTTTCATAAGAAATAACTCAAACTGATTCATCGATTATCAAAATAGTTGTCGATTAATTGATGAATCTTTGCAGCTCTAATAAAACATGCATGGTTTGCCAAAAGGTCAAGGATGTTGGTCAGAGCTTTAAATAAATAAAAAGTTATTTAAGTTTCCCCAAATGTCTCTTTCATCTCTCACTTAGAAACCTTCTCTCTCCATTTCTACCTCGCTTCACGTCCTGGACAACTAAAGGTCCTGACACACCAACCCGATAATCAGCCGTCTGACAGTCTGGCGAGGTCGGGGACTCCAGTCTGGTCGGTGTGTTCGTGCCGTCGTCCGTTGGAGCAGCTGTCGGCCTTTATTTAGGCCGACCTGACATGTTCAGTCAGAGACAGGACAGTCAGGACTCACCAGGAAACGGGGAGCAGGATGAGCGTGACTAAGCTTCTCAAAGTCTTCTAAACTGACCTTTGTTGATCTGAAATGAAGACAGATTCAGCAGCTGCACGGCCTGTTTCTCTCTTCAGATGTTTCCAGAAACACGTTACGGTGAACTATTTTAGGACAATATGAGATTGTATTCTGAACGAGACGCCATGATGGTCTGGCTTTGAGTTTCTGGAGCAGCCAGACCCACGTGACGCGTTTGTCCAATCAGCTGCCGGTTTTCATTTTTAGGCGACAATACAGATGAGCGCCGCCTGCTGTTATGGAGACGTATTACGTCTCGTCGGTGTTCTGAGGAACTTTTTGGACCAACTCGGGGAGACTGATCAGTCCCACTGGCTTTACTGCTGACGGTCGGCGTCTGGTTGGTGTGTAACGGCCGTCTGGTTGGTGTGTAACGGCCGTCTGGTCAGAGGGTGTAACGGCCGTCTGGTGGGGGTGTAACGGCCGTCTGGTTGGTGTGTAACGGCCGTCTGGTCGGTGTGTAACGGCCGTCTGGTCGGGGTGTGACGGCCGTCTGGTGGGGGTGTAACGGCCGTCTGGTTGGGGTGTAACGGCCGTCTGGTTGGTGTGTAACGGCCGTCTGGTTGGGGTGTAACGGCCGTCTGGTCGGGGTGTAACGGCCGTCTGGTCGGAGGGTGTAACGGCCGTCTGGTTGGTGTCTAACGGCCGTCTGGTTGGGGGTGTAGCGGCCGTCTGGTTGGTGTGTAGCGGCCGTCTGGTGGGTGTGTAGCGGCCGTCTGGTCGGAGGGTGTGACGGCCGTCTGGTTGGTGTGTAACGGCCGTCTGGTCGGAGGGTGTGGCGGCCGTCTGGTTGGTGTGTAACGGCCGTCTGGTTGGTGTGTAACGGCCGTCTGGTCGGGGTGTGACGGCCGTCTGGTGGGTGTGTAACGGCCGTCTGGTCGGGGTGTAACGGCCGTCTGGTGGGTGTGTAACGGCCGTCTGGTCGGGGTGTGACGGCCGTCTGGTGGGTGTGTAACGGCCGTCTGGTCGGGGTGTAACGGCCGTCTGGTTGGTGTGTAACGGCCGTCTGGTCGGGGTGTAACGGCCGTCTGGTCGGTGTGTAACGGCCGTCTGGTCGGGGTGTAACGGCCGTCTGGTGGGTGTGTAGCGGCCGTCTGGTCGGGGTGTAACGGCCGCCTGGTCGGAGGGTGTAACGGCCGTCTGGTGGTGTGTAGCGGCCGCCTGGTCGGGAGTGTAACGGCCGCCTGGTTGGTGTGTGACGGCCGTCTGGTTGGTGTGTAACGGCCGTCTGGTCGGGTGTGACGGCCGCCTGGTGGGGAGTGTGACGGCCGCCTGGTTGGTGTGTAACGGCCGTCTGGTGGGTGTGTAACGGCCGCCTGGTTGGGGTGTAACGGCCGCCTGGTGGGTGTGTAACGGCCGTCTGGTGGGTGTAGCGGCCGTCTGGTCGGGTGTAACGGCCGTCTGGTGGGTGTGTAACGGCCGTCTGGTTGGTGTGTAACGGCCGTCTGGTGGGTGTGTAGCGGCCGTCTGGTTGGGGTGTAACGGCCGTCTGGTGGGTGTGTAGCGGCCGTCTGGTCGGAGGGTGTGACGGCCGTCTGGTTGGTGTAACGGCCGTCTGGTCGGAGGTGTAGCGCCGCCTGGTTGGTGTAACGGCCGTCTGGTTGGTGTGTAACGGCCGTCTGGTCAGTGTGACGGCCGTCTGGTCGGGGTGTAACGGCCGTCTGGTGGGTGTGTAACGGCCGTCTGGTCGGGGTGTAACGGCCGTCTGGTGGGTGTGTAGCGGCCGTCTGGTCGGGGTGTAACGGCCGTCTGGTCGGTGTGTAGCGGCCGTCTGGTCGGGGTGTAACGGCCGTCTGGTCGGGGTGTCCACACCTTAAAGGAGCATTTTCTACGCTCGTGTCATGTGAAAGGGTCTTAAAGATTACCAAATGGATCCCCCTACACTGCCCCCAAATGTTGGTGTTTCCATCAATCATGAATGAAATGTAGGCTACTTGGAATCTGCAGTTTGGTGAGACAAATGCAATGTTTTCCATCGCTTTGTGGAAGACTTAGGTGCGCGTGTATTTGGCCGGCTATTCGGTTTCAGCTTCATTCCTGAAGAAAATGTGACATTTTTAAATAAAAAAAATGCAATTGCTTCATAAATTTTCTGTCTCTTTGTGGGATTTTGTCTCTTTTTGGTCCCCTTTGTTTTCTTTTGGGGTTGTTTTGGGTCTCTGTGGTCATTACTATCGGCGTGATCTGCGCGGCGCTTAGGGCCCTTTGGTCTTCTGTGAAAGACAAGATTTCAGCCGTTTTTGTTGCTCTCTCCAACATTTTTAACACTTTATTGAGTGTTAGCGGGTTAAAGACCATTGTCTTTATTTTCTGCTCTCACTAGATGGCGCTCTCTGTTCAGAGAAAACAGTTACAGGAAAGGCAATTCAGTGTGTTTTCAACCCTTTGTTGTTTGTGTTGAGAGACGGAGAGAGAGACAGAGAGAGAGGGAGAGAGACAGAGAGAGAGAGACACACAGAGAGAGAGAGAGACAGAGAGAGACAGAGACATAGAGAGAGAGAGAGAGAGAGAGAGAGACAGAGGGAGAGAGAGAGAGAGAGACAGAGACATAGAGAGAGAGACACAGAGAGAGAGAGAGAGACAGAGAGAGAGACAGAGAGAGAGACAGAGACACACAGAGAGAGAGACAGAGAGAGAGACAGAGAGAGAGACAGAGACACACAGAGAGAGACAGAGAGAGACAGAGAGAGAGAGAGAGAGACAGAGAGAGAGACAGAGACACACAGAGAGAGAGACAGAGAGAGAGACAGAGAGAGAGACAGAGACACACAGAGAGAGAGACAGAGACCTTTGCTGCGTGTCCTACCCCCCCCTCCTCTCCTGTCTATCTATTAAGGGAAAGCTCTCACCTTTGTGAGAGAGCTGCTGCCAGTCATCTCCCCCCCCCCCCCTCGTGACAACTTGTGTTTTGTGTCGTAAGGTTTCCATAGAAAGAAATCAGATTAAAATGCACTCAGTATCGTCTTATAAAGTCTAATCCACATGAAATATTAATAATTATGGTTCCTTTTGTGATCTCAAATGTGGAGAGAAAGAAGGCGGCTGTCTGCTTCCTATCTCAGATAATCATCTGCATTATAACCTCAGTGAGTTGACCCATTTCCATGATGTCACCTATATTTCCCTCCAGAGAGTCTGTCGGTCATCAAGGAAACCGTAAACAACTCAGCCGTCGACGCATCACAAAATACCTTGATTGATTCCTACGAGGCCACTTCTCAGTAATTTAGGGAATTAAGGGAGTTAAGACTGCAGCATTACACATAAGTGTGTGTGTGTGTGTGTGTGTGTGTGTGTGTGTGTGTGTGTGTGTGTGTGTGTGTGTGTGTGTGTGTGTGTGTGTGTGTGTGTGTGTGTGTGTGTGAGAGAGAGAGGGGAGTGGACGAGTGATCCAAGTGGGCGGAGCTGACAGTTTGTAGCCTACCTTCTGGCAGAGGGTGCACTTCATTTCAGCACCAGGGACAGAGAGAGAGACACAGAGACAGAGAGACAGAGAGAGAGACACAGAGAGAGAGACACAGAGAGAGACACAGAGAGAGAGACACAGACTGAGAGAGACAGAGAGAGAGACAGACAGACAGAGAGAGAGACAGACTGAGAGAGAGAGAGAGACAGACAGACAGAGAGAGACAGACTGAGAGAGAGAGAGAGACAGACAGACAGAGAGACAGACTGAGAGAGAGACAGAGAGAAAGAGAGAGAGACAGAGAGAGAGAGAGACAGACTGAGAGAGACAGAGAGAGAGAGACAGACAGACTGAGAGAGAGGGAGAGAGACAGACAGAGAGACAGACAGACAGACAGAGAGAGAGACACAACAGCAGCTATACTCCTGCAATTCAGGAAACCAAGAAGAAATATTTACTCAACATTTGGATGGACTTGGAGCTTCAAACTAAGGTTGGAAGTTAAAATTCTTTTAGTCACTAGTTTCCCCGAGTGTTGAGAATCTGTTCCATGTCATTATGTCCTTCTGTAAAAACTCCTGTCCTTTTGTTAGAAGATGTATATAAAATAAGGTTGGACGTGCTTTCCCTTACCCATGTTTCTGTTGTTTCCTTCGCAGGTCTGGAGACCTCTCGTGCTCCCATCATGCTTTTCTCTCTCCCGCTCTGAGTGAGGAGGAAGAAGCCAGAACAGTCATTCTCGGGTTGCTTGAGCAACACAATCCCATCATCATGAGCGCCTATAATTTCCCCAACCTGAACATGACCGCTGGAGCCCAGGCATACCCATACCCGGCGTCCCTGGAGGACCCTCTGTACCGGCAGTACAAGCCCATAATGAGGGACATGATCCCCCTGCCCAAGGCCGCAGTCTACGTGCTCATGGCCGCCCTGGTGGTGGTGGGAGTGGCCTACGCTATCGTTGGACATCTCATCAAGGATCTGGCCATCGACATCGCAGAGTAGTTCACCTTCTGAACATATGTACCAATTCAAAGCTGCAGTAGGTGAGACTTCTTAAACTCCCTTTCTGTCATATCTGCTGAAACTGACCCGATGTTCCAGTAGAACTACAGGAAGCAGGTCATTAAAATAATCAGCTCCTCTGGCTCCACCTACAGCCTGGAGAGAGATTTACAACAATCCACAGCTCCCTGTTCAGATGGACCAATCAGGGCCAGGGGGGGTGTCTAACTGTTCAGATGGACCAATCAGGGCCAGGGGGGGGGGTGTCTAACTGTTCAGATGGACCAATCAGGGCCAGGGGGGGTGTCTAACTGTTCAGATGGACCAATCAGGACCAGGGGGGCACAGTATATATATATATATATATATATATATATATATATATATATATATATATATATATATATATATATATATTTGTTATGCATCAAGTTATGGTGCAAATGTTATTTATGTAAAGGAAATTATAATAATGTTTTTGGGAGTTGTAACCCCCCAGTAAATTACGTCTACGAGTGTCTCTTTACGTGCCTGTCTGTCTCTCTGTCTCAGAGTGTGTGTTGGGTCCGACTGGTGAAGAAGAAAAGGAGAGGGACAAGCAGAAAATGGCCGCCAGCCATCCTCCCGCAGTCCACCCGTTCGCCCACAACGCCTTCCACGTGTGGGACCAGGACGACGTGGTCATCCCTATGGGTCACAACGTCAGCCCACAGAGCAGCCCACTGCTGCTGGTCTCCATGCCCTACATCCCGTCCTTCTTCCCGCACTCACACAGCCCGACCGGCCATGGCTCTCTGGGCTTCGCCAACAGCACGGGGTCGCACGGGGACGTCAGGGAGATCAGCATCCCCAGGGAGCTCTGATTGGTTGGACAATAACCTGCCCTGATGACCGCAAACCAATGGTTGGAACATGAGACGCAGGCTGATATATACGATTTTTCATGTGGCCATTATGGCCTTTAAAGCCTAACTCTCGCCAAAATCCAACCTAGGGTCTTTTTGTGAATGTACCAGAGTCAGACTTTCATTTAAAAGCATATTTAGGACGGAAACGCCACTTTTAAGATGTACCGTATTCTGGTTTTTGGGTCAAATGGCCTTTTGAATGGGAGAGCTAGGGACGCTACGATGCTAGCCTCAAAATATCTGTTTATAGACCACTAAGAAGGCTCGACACAACATGAGACTTTGGTCCAAGTATCACCAGGGACTCTACACCTTAACTCCACCGGTGACCAAGATATCCTAAATCTGGGGCTCCTTGTTTTGATGTCGACTCGTTGTGACTGCCGAGGTGGTAGCAGCCGGAAACAACAAGAGCTCCGTGATTGTTAAAACCTTTTTTAGTAAACTCTGAACACAACCAATGTTGTCAGTGCTGTGGTTAAGGTGTAGAGCCCCTGGTGATACTTGGAGCAAAGTCTCATGTTGTGTCGAGCCTTCTTAGTGGTCTATAAACAGATATTTTGAGGCTAGCATCGTAGCGTCCCCTAGCTCTCCCATTCAAAAGGCCATTTGACCCAAAAACCAGAATACGGTACATCTTAAAAGTGGCGTTTCTGTCCTAAATATATTTTTAAACGAACGTCTGACAGGTACATTCACAGAAAGACCCTAGGTTGGATTTTGGCAGAGTTAGGCTTTAATGGATAGGACAGATGTAGACAGGAGAGAGAGAGGGGGAGAGACCTGCAGCAAAGGGCTGCAGGTAGGACTCAAACTGTGGGCTGCTGTGGGAAGGACTGAGCCTTGGTACATGGGGCTAGAGCTCCACAATATATCGTTATTTTATCGTCATCGCGATATTAACTGAGTTTTATCGCGAAAGACACGCAGAGATTTTTTGTGTTAGTTGAAAGAAATTATCTGTAGAAAACAGCAGTTTTAAATCTGTCATTTCTGTTTTTTGGTGGTGCCTTTTATACTCGACTCAGTGTTCAGTTTGTTCAATAAAAGTGTTGGAAATGATTTAATTGTGTGTTTTAAACAAGCAATTGTTGGATTTTAGCAGAAGACTGAAAGCAGCAGAAATGCAGAACTGAGTACCGTATTTTCTGGACTATAAGTCACATCAGTCAAAAAATGCGTCATGAAGAGGAAAAAAACATATATAAGTCTCACTGGACTATAAGTCACATTTATTTAGACATTTATTTCACAAAATCCAAGACCAAGAACAGACATTTAATCTGGAAAGGAGAGTTATTAAACTACCCAACAGCCCCCAGAACAAGGGGCTGAATACGGTAGGTGTCCTCTATGTTAACGTAACACATTAACAGTTATTAAACTACCCAACAGCCCCCAGAACAAGGGGCTGAATATATATATATATATTTTGATATATAAGTCGCACCTGACTATAAGTCGCAGGACCAGCCAAAGTATGAAGAAAAGTGAGACTTATAGTCCGGAAAATACGGTACGCTTAAATAGCTGTTTATTTATCGCAAGTAGTTTCGTTATTTTATAGGAACCATATATATTCGTGATATTGTAACGTTATGACATGTCGCATATTTTCCTCTTATGGTGCAGCCCTACATTACTTACTGTACGCTCTACCAGGTGAGCTGTCAGGACGCCCCGTGCAGAGATTAGGATGCGTTGCGTACGCAGGGGCGGAGCCAGACCTTGTAAACACTCGAGGCTCAGCCCAAATCTGGGGGAGAAAAGCTCCATTTACGGCAGCTATTTGCACCTAAAAAATCTGGGAATTAATTAGCCTGGAAAACCCTGATGAACTTTAGGCAAATTTGAGATTTGCTCTGCAAGTCCGTCTGGCCAAGAACCCATTCAAGCCCATTTCCAGTTTTTTCCAAATCGAGGCACCAATCACAACCGTTGAGGCGGGCTCTACACCAATCACAACCGTTGAGGCGGGCTCTACACCAATCACAACCATTGAGGCGGGCTTTACACCAATCACAACAGTTGAGGTGGGCTCTACGCCAATCACAACCATTGAGGCGGGCTTTACACGAGTGACGACTACGTGCGCAGCGATGGCGAGCAGCTTTTTGTTTACATTCAACATGGCGGCCACTGAATTGCAGCAGCACGTTGATGGCGCTGTCGCTGCTACGTCACCCAGATCGTTGCTCTGATTGGTTGAAGGACTATCCAATGGGCCCAGAGGCATTTGAACGGCGTCCGTTGGTGACGCCCCTTTGGAAATGGGCTGTGAATGAAGCTTCCCCAGACCCCCCCCCACTCTCAGTTACAGCTGAGAAGGTCTGTGGTCATCATTTGGTAAAATACATGCTAGTTGCCGAGGAGAAGCATCATCCTGTAGAGCTGACGTCCTGTTTCATATCTAACTGTTCTCCAACTGTCTTCATTCTGAAACCAAACTAATGGTGAGGAGGACTAGTTTTCACTCCTGCCGCCTGAAGGCTCTGACACACCCACCAGACGGCCGTTACACACCGACCAGACGGCCGTTACACACCCACCAGACGGCCGTTACACACCGACCAGACGGCCGTTACACACCCACCAGACGGCCGTTACACACCAACCAGACGGCCGTTACACACCCACCAGACGGCCCTTACACCCCGACCAGACGGCCGTTAAACACCCGCCAGACGGCCGTTACCACCCGCCAGACGGCCGCTACACACCCGCCAGACGGCCGTTACACACGCTCAGACGGCCGTTACACACCAACCAGACGGCCGTTACACCCCCACCAGACGGCCAGTCACCCTGACCAGACGGCCGTTACACACCAACCAGACGGCCGTTACACACCCACCAGACGGCCCTTACACCCCGACCAGACGGCCGTTACACACCGACCAGACGGCCGTTACACACCGACCAGACGGCCGTTACACACCCACCAGACGGCCGTTACACACCAACCAGACGCCGACCGTCAGCAGTAAAGTCAGTGTGACTGATCAGTCTCCCCGAGTCGGTCCAGAAAGTTCCTCAGAACACTGAAGAGACGAGACGTAATACGTCTCCATAACAGCAGGCGGCGCTAATCTGGATTGTTGCCCAAAATATGAAAACCGGCAGCTGATTGGACGAACGCGTCACGTGGGTCTGGCTGCTCCCCGACCATCATGGCGTCTCGTTCAGAATACGATCTCATATTGTCCTAAAATAGTTCACCGTAACGTGTTTCTGGAAACATCTGAAGAGAGAAACAGGCCGTGCAGCTGCTGAATCTGTCTTCATTTCAGATCAACAAAGGTCAGTTTAGAAGATTAATGTCAGATGTTGAGAGACTCTAGTCACGCTCATCCTGCTCCCCGTTTCCTGGTTAGCTCTCCACCAACCAGATGGGTCATTGAGTCTGACTGCCCGCCCTCCGACCCAACAAGTCAGGTCAACCAAAATAAAGGACGACGGCTCCTCCGACGGACGACGGCACGAACACACCGACCAGACTGGAGTCACGACCTCCCAGACTGTCAGACGGCTGATTATCAGCTCGGTGTGTCAGCGCCTTAAAAAGAGACAAAAATGATCGTCTGATGTTTCTATCATGATGTTACATAACGTAGGTAGGGTAGGAAATCTTCCCTCTTACGTTTTAAGTGATATCTCAGACTGACTCTTTCCCACATCAACAACAGAAACGAGGAGGACTAAAAGGGATTAGTGGACATTGTCTCTGTGTGTCTGAGCTTCAGAGAGAAGATGTGATGTAATGTTAAGTGTAATGAAGCCTAGCAGCGCCGCTGCTGTGTCTTTAGTAGAATATTAGACATGTTCCCATATCGAGTCATTCAGCACTGAAGAAAATCTACTTTAATCTAGTTTATGTCTCGTCAAACTGGATAATAAAAGAAAGATCCTCCGGCATTCATTCTCTGCATGTATTTGTTCATGTTTTACAGGGTTAACCTGACTCAGGCCATGCCAGAGAGCTTTTCATTCCTGCGTATAATGTGCGTCTTACTGTGGAACGTACTCTGGTTTTCTGCTACTCTTTGGTCAGTGCCCTTAACGTGTATCGTATGTTGTGCAAAAAAACAAAAAGGCCTAGGAGATTAGACTGTTGCTGGAGGTTACCACATTATCTGCAGTCAACAACAAAGCTGCTTCCAACCTTTGAGCTGAGCAGCTGGCCGGCTCTCACACACGCTCTTCAGTCAAATGTTATTTCAAGACGCCAAGGGATAAGCTTACGGGGAAGACTTAACCGAGTTCCAGCCGTTGTACACAACACGACTTAATCCTGCGGCCTTAACTGCAGGTGTCACACGCACTCAGGATTCCCCCACGTGTGGTACGCAGAGCTTACCAACGCAGCTTATATAGTAGAGCACAAAAAGTACACTTTATGTGCGGCATACTGGGAAAACTGAGCTCATTTCTCAGTGAAGACCAGCTCACAGAAGCTTCTATTCTTGGACGCCAGTTTACACTCACGAGTGGGATTCACTTTGAAATCACAACCTATTTTGCAGCAGCTATAGTTTGGCTGCTTTAATCAGTAATGAACTACCGTTAAAGCATGTTTAGCAAGCTCCTGATTGGCCTAAAACATATTTGTTTTTTTTGTAGGTGCGTCGGAGAGAGACGAGAAGGTCGACAGATGCAAAGAAGCTTCCGCACACTGTCTTACCTTGCACAGACACATTTACATTTAATATATTTATCTTTAAATTAAATGTATCTTTGCAAGTTGGACAGTGTGCAGGACTTTTATTTGCAAAATGCATAACTACAAAAAATCAAAACATTGCATTTTCTTTTTTGTGTTTTCCACACAGTTGGGGAAGAACAGACCTATAGACAGAGGAGAACAGATTCTGGCAGGTTTGAACTGGATTTAACCCTTGTGTGTCAAGAAATATGGGTTTCTTACAACCACACAGGCCCAAAATAACTTAGATGCATTCATGTATGTTGTATGGAACCCAGACAACATATACATCCATGCATCCATGTTCTTTGAGGTAGATTTATTCAATAATAGCATTTGAAAAAAATGTTTTAAATGGTTTTAAAACGGCATCCTGACCAAACGTTGACATAAACCAGCCTGTGATTCACTCAACATCCTCTGATCTCAACTATTAGTCAAAATAATTCAGAATTTCTGCTAAAAATGTGGTTTTATGTCATTTAAATTAGGTTTATTGACCATGAATTTTTTAAAAAGCGTTGAAAAGACGGACAAAAAAGCACCAACAGCATAGAAATAGCAACACAAATGCCAGAAAAAGTTACAAAAAAACATGCATTTTTCAATGTTGACCCAGAATGACAAGTCCCTGGACGACGGTGAAGACAACACGCGTTAAAAAGGCAAACTGAACCGAGAAAGTCCTCGTTCTTTATTTATAACTCGTCTATGGGTCAGCTCTTCCAGAGCTTAGCGAGTTAATTAGAGCTCTGAACTGGAGAGATCTGGAGCAGTGGAACCAAGACAACTCACCGAGGAAAACAGAGATCAACAAGTGTTTTAAAGGAGACTTCCGGTCTATTCCCCCCCGTAGCTCTGTTGGGTGTAAATGTGGAGAGCTGTCAGTAGAGAAGAACTAAACCAATCAGTGCTGCCTACACCGTGTTCTCCTCCTGCTAGCGTTAGCACCCAACAGGCTGAAACAGGGCAGGTTTTAAGCCTCTAAACATGCTGGAGATGTCGTTCCAAGTGTCTCCCCATGTGCAGTGATTCCTTCTGAGGGATCACAGGGACTCTGACTGCAGGAGATGTGACAGAAAGGTGTAAACGTTGTTAATCCAGCCAGCACATAGCTCTGTTTATTTCCTGTTTTCCAGTCAAGTCAACACTAGTCGTTTGTCGAACTCATACAATCCAATATTCCAGTCAGATTCCCTGTGTTCCCTCAGAAGGAATCACTGCACATGGGGAGCTCTGGTAATGACATCTGGAGCATGTTTAGAGGCTTAAAACCTGCCCTGTTTAAGCCTGTTCCTTCTGAGGGAACACAGGGAATCTGACTGGAATATTGGATTGTATGAGTTCGACAAACGACTAGTGTTGACTTGACCGGAAAACAGGAAATAAACAGAGCTATGTGCTGGCTGGATTAACAACGTTTACACCTTTCTGTCACATCTCCTGCAGTCAGAGTCCCTGTGTTCCCTCAGAAGGAATCACTGCACATGGGGAGCACTGGTAATGACATCTGGAGCATGTTTAGAGGCTTAAAACCTGCCCTGTTTCAGCCTGCTGGGTGCTAATGCTAGCAGGAGGATAACACGGTGTAGGCAGCACTGATTGGTTTAGTTCTTCTACCACACAGATCAACACTGCCAAGACTCACCAACACCAGATCGATCACACACAAAATGGATGAGCTATAAATACACACGGAACTGCTGCGTGATCATTATCACAGACGGCAGCTAGCAGGTAGCAGCTAACAGCTAGCAGCTAACAGCTAGCAGCTAACACCTAGCAGCTAGCAGGTAGCAGCTAGCAGGTAGCAGCTAACAGCTAGCAGGTAGCAGCTAACACCTAGCAGCTAACAGCTAGCAGGTAGCAGCTAACACCTAGCAGGTAGCAGCTAGCAGGTAGCAGCTAACAGCTAGCAGCTAACAGCTAGCAGCTAACAGCTAGCAGGTAGCAGCTAATAGCTAACAGGTATCAGCTAACATCTAGCAGCTAGCAGCTAACAGCTATCAGCTAACAGGTAGCAGCTAACAGCTATCAGCTAACAGGTAGCAGCTAACAGGGCGAGCTACCTACTGGCAGGATGGAGACAGGGACCAGGGTAGGTGTATTTAAACAATGTCTGAGTTGAAGACGCATCTTGTTGTCACGTAAGGGCCCTGTTCATGTTGCACAGACATTTTAATTGCATGTTGTGTCTGTTAAGAGGCACAAAGGCTCTCTAAAACCTGCCCCGACCACTGCTGTGTTAGCTCAGTGGAAGCTCGTACACGTAGCTGCAGATACTCCGTGTTCCCTGCACTGATTCAGGGCGGGAATTCTCCTTTAAGAATTAAAGCTGCAGTAGGTAAGTCTTCTAAAACTATCTTTCTGTCATATCTGCTTGTGTCTAACTGTTCAGATGGACCAATCAGGGCCAGGGGGGTGTCTAACTGTTCAGATGCACCAATCAGGGCCAGGGGGGTGTCTAACTGTTCAGATGCACCAATCAGGGCCAGGGGGGGGTGTCTAACTGTTCAGATGCACCAATCAGGGCCAGGGGGGTGTCTAACTGTTCAGATGCACCAATCAGGGCCAGGGACAGTGTCTAACTGTCCAGATGCACCAATCAGGGCCAGGGGGGTGTCTAACTGTTCAGATGGACCAATCAGGGCCAGGGGGGGGTGTCTAACTGCGTGTCAATCACTGCTCATGCACACGTATTCATTCTCCCTTGTGGGGGGAGGGGCTTAGGAGACCGTTTTGGGCTTCAGCAGAAAGGGGGGAGGGGCTGAGAAGTTGTTGATGTTCAAATCTTTGGCTAAGTCCTGGATCCTCACAATCCGACCTCCAGCGTCATGTTAACAACAACAAACAAGTCAGGCTGCAGGTATTTGGGAACAAAATAAGCATTTTTATTGAACTATTATTATTAATTATCTGTCATATAACAGCAGTCAGATATTCCCTGTTCAAGCAGCTGGTGTTCTGAAGTAGCGGGGTGCAACAAACTCTTCTTAGTACGTAACAACGTTAAGATTTGCATGATGTTTTTTGAATATTAAGTTCATATAAAAGGCTGCTCCTGTGTGTGAAAGCCCTTTGAATAAGTCTGTGTGAAGTCCTTCTGCGTCAGTCTCAGCATGAAGGAGGAGGGTGAGGCGTAGAAATGAGTCCAGGTAAAGGAGAGGTGGGTCCAATTCTAAATAATAATAAGGTTAAACTTCAGGACCCCAGTCGACACATGGGGCTGTCGTAGACCATCTGGAGGTTCACTTTGTGTCCCACCAGCTCTCTGATGTTGTTGATGCCGTATTTAATCATGGTGGGCCTGCAAGGCAGAGAAGAAGGCTGAGTTCTTACATTAACAGTAGTTTATATCACAGACCGTTAAAGACATGGACAATGTGACCCCGTGTCTCTGGACGGAGACCAGTGACGTCTCTTTCCCGCTGATGGCTGAGCGTTACTGAGCAGCCTCCAACTGAGCTTGAAGACGTAGATGTGACGTGAGCAACCTGTCTGAAAGTTGGAAGTCTTCTGGTAGCTGTGCCAAGAGAAATCTCAATCATAAATGTGCTATACAAATGAAGCTGCCTTGCTCACGGTCCCCCCAAAATTAGCACCAGCCAAAGTGGCTGATAGCTTAGCTTCACTCACAAAAAGCCAATGGTAATGTATTGAGTGGCTGGTAAAGTTTAGACATTCACTGGTGTACGAAAAACTACATTTTGAACCCTGATTATGGGACTTATTTACTGTACGTGTCACAGCGAGTCTACATTAGGAGTCTGGATCAACACAAGTACGTTGCCAGGATGAGCCTGCCTCTCCCCGCTGCTACCCCAGGGTCAAACCCTTCTCTACGCACACAACAAACAACCGCACAATAGAGTTCTATTGTTTTTGTTTTTTAGTTTACGTGAAAACATTGTCATGTCAGACAGTGGTTCACTTTATGTTGTGTTTAAACTAGAGATGTCCCGATACCGATTCTGATACCTCAACTTGAACTGAACACAAACAATGAACGCCAGTTTGACAGTCAGTTATAACGGAAAAAGAACGTAAATGAACTACTTTAACGTAGATATTCTTTAGGGCTTTATTACGTGATATCAGATCGCTGCATTAACTCCAGTACTTCCTGATACCGATACCAGCGTTTTAGGCAGTATCGGAGCAGATACTGGTATCGGTATGGGAACATCTCTAGTTTAAAACCCTAACAGTGCCCAACAGTGCCTAACGGTGCCTAGCAGTGCCTAACAGTGCCTAACAGTGCCTAACGGTGCCTAGCAGTGCCTAACGGTGCCCTAACAGGGCCTAGCAGGGCCTAGCAGTGGCCTAGCAGGGCCTAGCAGGGCCTAGCAGGGCCTAGCAGGGCCTAACAGTGCCTAACAGTGCCTAACAGTGCCTAACAGTGCCTAGCAGTGCCTAACAGTGCCTAGCAGGGCCTAGCAGTGGCCTAGCAGGGCCTAACAGGGCCTAACAGGGCCTAGCAGGGCCTAGCAGTGCCTGACTTTTTGCTAGAAGCTAACAACGTAGCTATGGCTGACCTTTGGCCTACTTTAGCATGTAAACATTAGCTCACTAAGAACCTGGGAACCACAATCCCAAACTGGCAGTTTGCACACCATGTCTTTCTTTAAATATTAGTTTTTCTAAAATTATACTATAAAAGAAATCCCAATATATCGCCTTACGCATGTATCGTGATACGTATCGTATCGCCAGATTCTTGCCAATACACAGCCCTACGAGCTAGCAAGCTAACGTTACACGCTGAAAATGGAACATTTGGAAGAAAAACAGTTTGTATTCTCTCTATATGTGACACATTCATAGTCAGTGTGGTGTGTTCACCTTTCCAGAGACAGTCCCCAGGCGATCACAGACACGTCCTCAGGGAGACCCATGGGCAGCAGCATCTCTGGTCTGAACACCCCCGAGTTTCCCACCTCCACCCACTTTTGGAGTCCTGTATGCACGACAACGAGACTAATTATATACAGTTGACACACAACACAAACACAAAACAGCACTGTCCTACAAAGACTAGGGCTGCACGATATTGAGCATGAATGTTGTGATATCAACATTCATTTCGA
This sequence comes from Sander vitreus, assembly GCF_031162955.1. Lineage (NCBI taxonomy): Eukaryota > Metazoa > Chordata > Actinopteri > Perciformes > Percidae > Sander > Sander vitreus. Next base: position 28,450,677 of record NC_135869.1, on the reverse strand, counting down.
GCCCTGAGGGGAACGTAATTAATTGGGAGACAGTTTGGGACGACACTGCCCACAAGATCTGTCAGATTTCACTAACAGAGCCAGATCATCCAGAGGATTTGTACTTTACCTTCGTGGTAGCTGAACACCTCCATGCTGGGCTCTGTGTACGGGTTATAGGCAGGCTTGAAGCGAAGTTTGGTAATTCCTAGAAAAAGAAGATTTGTGCGGCTTGAAAATGAACATCAGAAACTGTTATGTGGTCATTTGGCGTCTGTTTGTAGTTGGTTTGTGTCCCTTTGTGGAAGTCATTTTTTCCCATCATTTAGGACCGTTATTATTTCCATATCTGTGTCTGAAACGTTGGAAAAGCTACAACACTCAAGAAGCTTAAAGAGAAAACGTAAAGCTAAAGAAGTCCGACTACAATAATTAGATCTGAGAAATGTCTTTTAGTTTCCTTCATTCAGTTTAGGTGCTGCCTAAAATGGCTCGGGGGCTGCACCTAAACCTTATATCCCAAAATATGAACAATAACGTCGCTGTCAATGGGCTTATCTGCTAATGTCAACTACCAACCGTTAGCTTGAAACCATCCAGCAAATAGTCTCAATATTAGTCACTGCTCATTTTACACACAGTTTAACAACAAAACTAAACACTGAGTGAACATTACTACGTTTTTCATGTTGGTTTTGAGCGGTATGCACCCCCACTAACCTGGAAAACGGTTTTAAAACGTTAATACAGCGTGTCGGGAACACAACGCCTCCTGCAACGGGAGTCAGAGGGACCGCAGCAGTCGCTGATGTTAGCTTCTTGTCTCATCAGGGGTCTGATAATAATCAAATTCAGTGTCCACAATGCTATTTGCCAATAAACTGTAGCGGTCATATTTCATGGGTGAGGATTTCATGCCGTGGATTTCGTTGCCGTTTGTCACTTTGCCTAAAAGGCCGTTACACACCCACCAGACGGCCGTTACACACCGACCAGACGGCCGTTACACACCGACCAGACGGCCGTTACTCACCCACCAGACGGCCGTTACGCACCCACCAGACGGCCGTTACACACCCTGACCAGACGGCCGTTACACCCCTGACCAGACGGCCGTTACACACCGACCAGACGGCCGTTACACACCGACCAGACGGCCGTTACACCCGACCAGACGGCCGTTACACACCCACCAGACGCCCGTTACACACCGACCAGACGGCCGTTACACACCGACCAGACGGCCGTTACACACCCACCAGACGGCCGTTACACACCCACCAGACGCCCGTTACACACCGACCAGACGCCCGTTACACACCCACCAGACGCCCGTTACACACCCACCAGACGCCCGTTACACACCCACCAGACGCCCGTTACACACCGACCAGACGGCCGTTACACACCTACCAGACGACCGTTACACACCCACCAGACGACCGTTACACACCAACCAGACGGCCGTTACACACCGACCAGACGGCCGTTACACACCCACCAGACGGCCATTAGACACCAACCAGATGGGTCATTGAGTCTGACTGCCAGCAGTGCCCGCCCCGATTATACATGTCAAATCAGCCCAAATGAAGGCCGACGGCCCCTCCGACGGACGACGGCACGAATACACCGACCAGACTCGAGTCACCGACCTCCCAGACTGTCAGACGGACGGTTATCGGGTTGGTGTGTAGCTGGCTTAAGATTGAGTGACAAGTGTACTCGGCTACTCGCCCTGTTGTTTATTTGGTTGCCAGGATTTTAAACACAGAGGAAACACTGACCTAGTTTAGTGAAGAACTGATGCAGGATGCCGATCAGGTCTCCCAGCGTGAGGCCGTAGTCGGCCACCACTCCCTCGATCTGGTGGAACTCGGCCAGATGGGTGGCGTCCAGGGTCTCGTTCCTGAACACGCGGTCGATGGAGAAATACTTGACGGGGGTGAACTTCTCCTGGTGGATGGACGGTCCAACACAAAGGTGACCAGATGGAGGGAGGGAGAGAGACAGACAGAGAGAGAGAGGTAGAGAGAGACAGAGAGAGGAACAGAGAGAGAGACAGAGAGAGAGAGAGAGAGACAGAGGGAGAGAGACAGAGAGAGAGAGAGAGAGAGAGAGAGGAACAGAGAGAGAGAGAGAGAGAGAGAGAGAGACAGAGGAGAGAGACAGACACAGAGAGACAGAGGGAGAGAGACAGAGAGAGAGAGACAGAGGGAGAGAGACAGAGAGAGAGAGAGAGAGAGAGAGAGAGAGAGAGAGAGAGAGAGACAGACAGACACAGAGAGAGACAGAGAGAGACAGAGAGAGACAGACAGAGAGAGAGAGAGACACAGAGAGACAGAGGGAGAGAGACAGACAGACAGACAGACAGAGAGAGAGAGACACAGAGAGAGAGAGACAGACAGACAGACAGAGAGAGAGACAGACAGAAGGAGAGAGAGAGACACAGAGAGAGAGACAGACAGACAGACAGACAGAGAGACAGACAGAAGGAGAGAGAGAGACAGAGAGAGAGAGACAGAGAGAGAGAGAGACACAGAGAGACAGAGAGAGAGACAGAGGGAGAGAGACAGACAGACAGACAGACAGACAGAGGGAGAGAGAAAGAGAGACAGACAGACAGACAGAGAGAGAGAGCGAGACAGAGAGACTTAGTGATGACATAGTACTGCCCGGTGGGAATTATTGTTTAATGTGTTTTTAAGATGTTTGAACTAGTTTTCTGTGGCTTCGTGGAAGCGTATTTGACACCTAATATTTCCTACTGGCACTCAGTAAGGAAGCATAAAGAAAGGTCATCAATCTGCCTCTGTACCACAACTCTCATCTCTCCACCCAAAGGGGTTTTAGCAAATACTAGCTATAAATATTAGCTAGCTTTGTATATACTGTATGTTTCAGGGATCTGGTTTTAGTTAACCCCTCAAAGTCTCGGTCTCAACCCCTCAAAGTCTCGGTCTCAACCCCTCAAAGTCTTGGTCTTGTCTCGGTCTCAACCCCTCAAAGTCTCGTTCTCAACCCCTCAAAGTCTTGGTCTTGTCTCGGTCTCAACCCCTCAAAGTCTCGTTCTCAACCCCTCAAAGTCTCAGTCTCAACCCCTCAAAGTCTCGGTCTCAACCCCTCAAAGTCTCGGTCTCAACCCCTCAAAGTCTTGGTCTTGTCTCGGTCTCAACCCCTCAAAGTCTCGTTCTCAACCCCTCAAAGTCTCGGTCTCAACCCCTCAAAGTCTCGGTCTTGTCTCAGTCTCAACCCCTCAAAGTCTCGGTCTCAACCCCTCAAAGTCTCGGTCTCAACCCCTCAAAGTCTCGGTCTCAACCCCTCAAAGTCTCGGTCTCAACCCCTCAAAGTCTCGGTCTTGTCTCAGTCTCACCCCCCAAAGTCTCGGTCTCAACCCCTCAAAGTCTTGGTCTTGTCTCGGTCTCAACCCCTCAAAGTCTCGTTCTCAACCCCTCAAAGTCTCGGTCTCAACCCCTCAAAGTCTCAGTCTCAACCCCTCAAAGTCTCGGTCTCAACCCCTCAAAGTCTCGGTCTCAACCCCTCAAAGTCTCAGTCTCAACCCCTCAAAGTCTCGGTCTTGTCTCAGTCTCAACCCCTCAAAGTCTCGGTCTCAACCCCTCAAAGTCTCGGTCTCAACCCCTCAAAGTCTTGGTCTTGTCTCGGTCTCAACCCCTCAAAGTCTCGGTCTCAACCCCTCAAAGTCTCAGTCTTGTCTCGGTCTCAACCCCCCAAAGTCTTGGTCTTGTCTCAGTCTCAACCCCCCAAAGTCTCGGTCTCAACCCCTCAAAGTCTCAGTCTTGTCTCGGTATCAACCCCCCAAAGTCTCGGTCTCGTCTCGGTATCAACCCCCCAAAGTCTCGGTCTCGTCTCGGTATCAACCCCCCAAAGTCTCGGTCTCAACCCCTCAAAGTCTCAGTCTTGTCTCGGTCTCAACCCCCCAAAGTCTCAGTCTCGCCTCAGTCTCGGTCTCAACCCCTCAAAGTCTCGGTCTCCAGCCCCTCAAAGTCTCGGGTCTCAACCCCTCATTGTCTCGGTCTCAACCCCTCAAAGTCTCGGTCTTGTCTCGGTCTCAGTACACTCTGGTCTTGGTAATGACTTGGTCTTGGTTTAGGTGGTCTTGACTACAACACTATTTGTGCGAGGTATATAGCCCCCCTATCCTCCACCTCCCACACCACAAAGAAACTCTCTAGGTATGTCTCCGTTTTGCAGTCCAATGTCTTTGAAAAAAGAAATGAGTTAGCCAGCCTCAGATGGTTTATGTCCCGATAGCATTAGTGGACTGACCACCGTTACTTCCTCCACAGCTAAACAAGTGTGTGTACGAGACGTGCAGCTCACCTGTTGTGCCAGTTTATACAGCATGCGTGCGCTGACTGCCGTGAGTGTGAGTGCGGAGGATGTTCTTTTGAGCCTCCTCTATCTTCCAGTCATATTTGTACCTGTCAAAAAGACAGGATATTAAGTAGTCTATATGGACGCAATCCATTTCCGGGATTGTTCAGGTGTTGCCGGAAATATCCCGCTGTCTAACAGATGTCCGTCCCCTTCCTCTGTCTCTGTGTTGGGGTTCTAACCTCCGGTGGATGTGTGAGGACTATGGTTAACTGGTCCTCAGATCTCTGCAGGGTAAATCCAGACAGCTAGCTAGACTATCTGTCCAATCTGAGGTTTCTGTTGCACGACTAAAACTACTTTTGAATGTACACATTAGTAAAAAAATCATGCTAACTGTACTCGTCGTGCTAACGTTACTCGGCCGTGCTAACGTTAAGACCTGTCACCTCAAGCATGCAGCGGAGCAACATAATGAACGCAATAACAATCCACCTACGGTCCCACTACAGACCGTCGAGAAAAGACGGGTTCAGAGCAATGATTAACACACTGGATTTAGGATGTCTTGCCTCGCCAACCTACTAACATTATTCAAACACCACCGAAGCAAGCTGACAGCGGAGCTACACCCACTTCAACAACCTAACGTTACCTGGGGTCAAGGTAGTGTTTAAACATTGTATAATGTTGTGGAGCCAAGCAAACCCTTTAGTAATTAAAACTTTTTAGTAAACATGATGACACTGAAACGTTTATCTTTATATTCTGACACTGAATACTGACAGTAGAATAAGCCATTCTAAACCTAAATAAAGACCCAGTCAAGCAAAAGAAAGAAAATACTGTGATATACCGTAGAGGCAGAGGCACCGTGGCTCCGTCCGGAGCTTAGCCCCGCCCACAATGATTGTGATTGGTTTAAAGAAATGCCAATAAACCAGAGCAGGTTGTCCTCCCATCCCAGAATGCTGTGTGGACTAGACAGACCTTCCTCCACAGCGCTGTGGTAGCCTCGTGAGAGCGTCCTGATCTGGCGAGCTCCAGTTCTCCACTCGCAGATCAGTCTGGCGTCTTGAGACAGAGAACATTTGGAGCTGTACGCTAAACGACCGACCAATCAGGGTTGGTTTTGAGGCGGGTTTAGGTGCGACGCAACGAGAAGCGACTGTTCAGTCTGAACAACGTGGCGGCTTCCACGGATGAGATGAGCGTAGCTATCGCGTGAGTTTGATCTGAAATAGAAAATATTCCTTCGTTGAAAGAAGAGAAAAAACGGCACTGGAGGCTTTTCTCGGAGGAAAAGATGTTGTTGCTCTTCTCCCGACTGGTTTCGGATACATCGTTGATCTGATTGGTTGATTTGGCCGTCCATCACCAACATAGGTGGTGATGGACGGATGGTTTATCCAATCAGCTAAACAGGATTTTCGCCCCTTCCCAAACGTTCTCCAACGGAAAGTTCCCAGATGGATATGCCGAGCAAATGCCAACAATCCATCTGGAGTCAGGTTAGCGTGGTGGAGGAAGGTCTGGCAATGCGAGACGAGATATTCGGTAATATTGTCAAAGACGGTTCATTTTTACGTGTGATTGCATCTCACCCTTGTGAGCCGAAGCCTCCCTCTGAGTGGACCTTCTTCACTCTCTCCAGGTAGTCCTGTGGGAACTCGTGGGCGAGAGCTGGGTCTGAAAAAAAAGATGTTCAGAGTAAAATGACAGGGATGGACGCTAATATTACATAGACACATTTATTCTGCTCTTATAAGGTAACTGCTAATACACCTCACACATTTATATTTAATATATATTACTCTAAACCACCTTCTGTTAACCAGCTGTACACTGTCTACACTGCTCTCTCTCTCTTGTCCTGTCTATACTTGAATATCACATTGCACTTTTGGTTGGATGCAAACTGTATTTCATTGTCTTTGTACTCTGCACAATGACAATAAAGTTGAATCTAATCTAATATTTGTAAGCACTGGCCCCATAGGCCACCAAGACCCTAAATATGGTGGCCAATAGTACATTTTTTGTGGCCCAAATGTAAACTTATAAAACAGAAAATACAATTTAACATCACTCCGTAACTATAAGCTTTATGTCATTTAACCGGTTTGCTAGACTGGATGTCTAGACTAGAAAATGGGGAAAGTACCTGAACTTTGTGGAGGGCTCCTAAGAAGCTTTGTGCTGGGGAGAGACGTGTATGATGGGCTGATGGTGGTGTCATTTATACATGTTTATTTGGTTTATTGTCTATTTTGTTGCCGTTTTGTTAAATGGTCTTGGAAATTGTAGTTACTGTGTCATCTACAGCTCCTCTCTCTCTCTTTCCCATCTGTGTGCATCCATGTCCTAGAAATGCTTGTTACTAACTCAGCTCTGGGGAGCTTATTACCCAGAGTCCTTATGTCTTTTCACCAGCAGTTTTCCTTGGATTAGGATGGCACCTAAATCATGGTTGCAGCTGTCGCCGTGGTCATGCTCCGTGCCCTGCTACACCCTGCTACGTCCTGCTACGCTCTGCTACGCTCTGCAGTACCCTGCTACGTCCTGCTACGCTCTGCAGTGCCCTGCTACGTCCTGCTCGCTCTGCAGTGCCCTGCTACGTCCTGCTACGCTCTGCAGTGCCCTGCTACGCCCTGCAGTGCCTCTGTTACACCCTGCTACGCTCTGCAGTGCTGTTACACCCTGCTATGCCCTGCTACGCCCTGCAGTGCCCTGTTACACCCTGCTACGCTCTGCAGTGCTGTTACACCCTGCTATGCCCTGCTACGCCCTGCAGTGCCCTGTTACACCCTGCTATGCCCTGCAGTGCCCTGCTACGCTCTGCAGTGCCCTGCTATGCCCTGCTACGTCCTGCTACACCCTACAGTGCCCTGCTACACCCTGCTACGCTCTGCAGTGCCCTGCTACACCCTACAGTGCCCTGCTACACCCTGCTACGCTCTGCAGTGCCCTGCTACACCCTACAGTGCCCTGCTACGTCCTGCAGTGTCCTGCTACGCCCTGCTACGCTCTGCAGTGCCCTGCTATGTCCTGCTACGTCCTGCTTCACCACAACTACTTCAACTGTCTATTTTGTTGCTATTTTGGTGAATGGTCTGGAATATTGTAGTTACTGCATCATCTTTTGATTTTTGTCTGGGTAGGTGGTGATGACAAAGGGAGGTTGTGTTAGATGTTGTGAATTGTATGTTTTGTATTTTATTAAAAAAAATAAAAATAAAAAAGTGACGACTAGGTGGGACGGGAGTAAGAGAGAGAAACCGGCCTCACCGGACAGGAAGAAGGTATCGTGTGCGTCTCTGGCCGGGTGCTGCTGTGGCTGGAACAGCGAGTCAAAGTTCCAGAAAGAGCTCTCTATGAAGTTGTTGGTCGGCATCTCTGTGAAGCTACAGCAAGCAGAGGGTTACTTACTGTATGTGTGGGGGTTTTGATAAAGGTCCCGTGGCATGAAAATGTCACTTTGAGGTTTTTTAACATTAATATGAGTTCCCCCAGCCTGCCTGTGGTCCCCCAGTGGCTAGAAATGGTGATAGGTGTAAACCGAGCCCTGGGTATCCTGCTCTGCCTTTGAGAAAATGAAAGCTCAGATGGGCCAATCAGGAGTCTTCCCTTTATGACGTCATAAGGGGAAAGGTTACCACTAAGGCCTATATAAGAGACTTCAGATACAGTATTAGGGGACCACTAAGGTCTATATAAAAGAGACTTCAGATACAGTATTAGGGGACCACTAAGGTCTATATAAAAGAGACTTCAGATACAGTATTAGGGGACCACTAAGGTCTATATAAAAGAGACTTCAGATACAGTATTAGGGGACCACTAAGGTCTATATAAAAGAGACTTCAGATACAGTATTAGGGGGACCACTAAGGTCTATATAAAAGAGACTTCAGATACAGTATTAGGGGACCACTAAGGCCTATATAAAAGAGACTTCAGATACAGTATTAGGGGGACCACTAAGGTCTATATAAAAGAGACTTCAGATACAGTATTAGGGGACCACTAAGGTCTATATAAAAGAGACTTCAGATACAGTATTAGGGGACCACTAAGGCCTATATAAAAGAGACTTCAGATACAGTATTAGGGGACCACTAAGGCCTATATAAAAGAGACTTCAGATACAGTATTAGGGGGGACCACTAAGGTCTATATAAAAGAGACTTCAGATACAGTATTAGGGGGACCACTAAGGTCTATATAAAAGAGACTTCAGATACAGTATTAGGGGACCACTAAGGTCTATATAAAAGAGACTTCAGATACAGTATTAGGGGATCACTAAGGTCTATATAAAAGAGACTTCAGATACAGTATTAGGGGGACCACTAAGGTCTATATAAAAGAGACTTCAGATACAGTATTAGGGGACCACTAAGGTCTATATAAAAGAGACTTCAGATACAGTATTAGGGGACCACTAAGGTCTGTATAAAAGAGACTTCAGATACAGTATTAGAGGACCACTAAGGTCTATATAAAAGCATCCAAAGAGCACCATGTCATGGGACCTTTAAGTTTTTATGGGTGTGTGAAATGTTTAATTTCAGCTGCCATGTTTACAGCCACTCACCCCCATCTCGAGGAAGATCTGCCTGAACTGCGTTCGCACTTTCATCAGCGGGTGCAGATGGCCGCAGTCAGGGGGCCACGCCCATCGCCTCAAAGTTGTACGGCTTAAACTTCTTCTCCTTCCAGCTGCCACTGCAACGCAACATAAGAAGTGACAGACCGATTAATGCCATTTTGAGATAATTGGCCGACGACTGTGCTCGTGAGGCCGACTAACAAAAAAATGTCTGCAGACACATCTGCAGGCAGCCTCGTCAGCGTGCAGTAGAACCAAGTTAGTGCTACAATTAAACAGACAACACAAACAATAACAGCGTTCAGGGTCCCCACAGGATTCTTCAAGTTAAAGCTACAGTGTGTAGTTTCTGTCGTCCCCCATGAGGAACTAAGTAATGACTAGGGTTGGGTACCGAGACGCCGTGCTAATACAGCACTAATGCCTTAATGACCGGTAAGTCAAGATTAATGAGTTGTGTCATGAAATGATAGTGTATGTTTAGTTTTTTGTCTTACGATTTTTAGATATTATTGTTTATGATGTTGTTATGTGTAGTTATTATTGCATTGCCACATTTTCAAGTGAGTTGTAAGGACTTCAGGAATGCAGGAGCTAAAGGTGCCACTGATATGCCTGCGCTGCTCTCTGATGCACCCGAAACGGACTCTACAGGCAACAGAAACATCGCCGTATGTCATGCTAGTTAACACAGCAGGTAACGTTAGCCTACCGTTAGCTAGCTGCTGGATTAAACACGGTTAAAATGCTGACAGCTAAATGGTGTAAAGTGTCTCTGTATTTCACTGGAGAGGATCCAACAGCGGGACATTAAGCAGTCTGCAGCTGCCGTTGTCTAAAAAAACACAAACGGTGCGTTCACTTGAAACTGGTAGCCTTGCAGTGCATTCAAAGTTATTGTAAAATACCCTTTTCCCATCTGGTGCTGTAATGGTAACTACGACTTGAATTATTCTGCTACATTTGTGTTTAACTTAGAAGATTCTCAATGTGCAACAGCTGAAATCGTAAAACCTTGGAGACACTTGAGGTATTTTCTTTTTGGGGGCCTCTTTCAGCCTTCTGTCTTTAGACTTCAGGAGATAATAAATAAACAAATTGGTAACCGTAAACAGTGTGAACTGGGTCTCGCAGACACATTCTTCCCGTCTCTGGCAGCTGTGATTAACAGCTGTTATGTCTTGTGTTAAAACCGGAGCAAAAGGCAAGGTCGTAAAGATATTTCGGACTGTTTATGGTGTTTTGTTTAACTGTTTGCTCCTGCGTAGAAGCTTCAGGAGGGGAGGTACTGTACTACTGTACTTGTACTGATTCCTGCTTGCCAGAAGACGCTTTCCTCATGTGCTGATTGTACTGGCGAAACCGTGTTCTCTGTATTTGCAAATATATAATTAAATACTCATAGACCAAACTTTGGTTTTCATTGTAAGTACCGTATTTTCCGGACTATAAGTCTCACTTTTCTTCATGCTTTGGCTGGTCCTGCGACTTATAGTCAGGTGTGACTTATATATCAAAATGTATATAATGTAACATGTTTTAAATGTTATTTCATGCTGAAAACATTACCGTCTACAGCCGCGAGGCGCTCTAGGCTTGTGAGGACTATATGCTGCTCCTAAAGACAACTGAGAAAGAAAAAGAAGCTGCAGGAGACTGCAGGTAGTAAAACACGCAGCCGAAACCGGTCATCGAGCAGCAGAAGGAGAGTTTGGAGTGAGAGAGAAACTTGTGAAGGACTGGAGAAAAGGTTAGTCTTACTGCAATGAAGAAAACAAAGAAAGCTAGTCGCGCTGAAATCCAGACGGCCAGAGCTGGAGGAAGGAGTCCACAGATGGGGGCTTGAACAACGTGCTGCTGGGAGAGGCTCGTCAACAGAGCAGCTACGTTACGTTAACGTAGAGGACACCTACCGTATTCAGCCCCTTGTTCTGGGGGCTGTTGGGTAGTTTAATAACTGTTAATGTGTTACGTTAACGTAGAGGACACCTACCGTATTCAGCCCCTTGTTCTGGGGGCTGTTGGGTAGTTTAATAACTCTCCTTTCCAGATTAAATGTCTGTTCTTGGTCTTGGATTTTGTGAAATAAATGTCTAAATAAATGCGACTTATAGTCCAGTGCGACTAAAGTCCGGAAAATACGGCAGTCTTTATTCGTTTCATCTTGTACTTTTTAAAATACATTCTGGCTGCATAAGAAACTTCCACGACAGTGCTTGTTTTTGTCGTTCAACAGCAATTTACTGGTGCAATAAGTTATTGTTATTACATTATTATTACATGATTTAATTGTTACCATATGGCCTTAGCAATAAACAAGCCTGTTGTTTAGTTCCCTTCTTTTTCTAACTTTCTTAAAAAGTACCGCTTTGGCACTTTGTGCATGAAGTAATGTCTTCCCTTTAAGAGAAGAGAAAGGAGTGACTGCAGCTTTGACTTCTGTTTCAATGAACTACAGCGTTCCTCCGTCTTTATAGCCAGGAGGTTTTCAACAATACAGAATATTTGTCCCGAGTCTTTTGAGGCTCGTTTTAATGCTGCAGAGCATCAGATTTACGCTGTACACAATCTGCACAGAGAACTAAAAGCAGCAATAATTTAAACTACATTTGGGAACATCTGGACACTGCTTTTAGCTTAATCCCCCTCTCGGATATGATTTCATGCTAACCTTTTCATTCTGCTGGTATTTTAATGCCTCATCCTCAGCATGAAAACAGTATAAGCTGCAGTATGAGCTTTTTATCTTATATTTATGCTTTTTTATTTAGAGGTATCTCACAGAAACAGTGACTATTTCAAGGTGCCCAAAGGTTTTTCTTTAGAATACAGATAGACATTGACATTTTTGTACGGCAATGTTAAATGGAAAATACTGCCAGTTTTGTCAATGGAAAGAAATATTCAAAATCAAAACAGGGTTTCTGCAGGTTTCACCAAGTCAAATGTAAAGTGTAACTCTCGCCAAAATGCAACCTAGGGTCTTTCTGTGAATGTACCCGACCATGAGGTAGGCCATGGCTCTCTGGGCTTCGCCAACAGCACGGGGTCGCACGGGGACGTCAGGGAGATCAGCCTCCCCAGGGAGCTCTGATTGGTTGGACAATAACCTGCCCTGATGACCGCAAACCAATGATTGGAACATGAGACGCAGGCTGATATATACGATTTTTCATGTGGCCATTATGGCCTTTAAAGCCTAACTCTCGCCAAAATCCAACCTAGGGTCTTTTTGTGAATGTACCAGAGTCAGACTTTCATTTAAAAGCATATTTAGGACGGAAACGCCACTTTTAAGATGTACCGTATTCTGGTTTTTGGGTCAAATGGCCTTTTGAATGGGAGAGCTAGGGACGCTACGATGCTAGCCTCAAAATATCTGTTTATAGACCACTAAGAAGGCTCGACACAACATGAGACTTTGCTCCAAGTATCACCAGGGGCTCTGGAAACTCTGATGAATAGTAGGGCTGTGCAATTAATCAAAATTGTAACCACGATTACGATTTCGGCTCCAAATGATCACAAAAACAGTAATCGACAAACACGATTAATTTACGTTTTGCACGTAAAGTCTTCGTTTGTCGTGTTCTGAATGAAAGAAAATGTTCAAATGGGAAAAGTATGACGGGAAACGTCACAGTTCAAGGTGTATTCACTGTTGATTTGTTGAACTGTTGCACTGTTTTTTTACTTAAATAACTGCAAACATCTTTCCAAAAGTCAGTGAGTACTGAGTCAAATAATCATGGTTTCAGTATTGACCAAAAATAATCAAGATTATGACTTTTTAAGACCCTGCAGAAACAGCTGTACGTTTGCATGACTGCTTTAATTTCTTATCAAATAAGAGAGAAAGATAATGTTTAAGAAAACCATGAAGAACCTTTGATTTTAAGAACAGAATTTCGGAGATATTAAACATTTCCCAGGACTTGCAGACACCCTGCACAACTCATTCTTACGTGGCCAACATCTCAGTTTCCAATGAATGGTTTGCTTCTGTTACATCATTTTGTCCTGCCCTGCCTTTAGGACAAAGCCCACATCTTTGGACTTGTCCCCTTTTATGGGCTGGAGGTTTCTCTGTGTCCCAGGTCTGAGGTCCCGCACACCGTCACTGACAGACGGAGCAGAGCAGACGGGACACGTTGTCTAGCTGTGGTCAGCAAACAACATTAAAAAATACTTACACTTGGACTAAATAAGTAGCAGGCAGAGTTACTTGTGGTTCCTTGAGTCTCTGAGGCAACAGTCTTCAACGTAGGCTACGTTTACATTGCTACGTTTTGGTCTTGGCTTTGAGTTTCTGGAGCAGCCAGACCCACGTGACGCGTTCGTCCAATCAGCTGCCGGTTTTCATTTTTGGGCGACAATCCAGATGAGCGCCGGCTGCTGTTATGGAGACGTATTACGTCTCGTCTCTTCGGTGTTCTGAGGAACTTTTTGGACCAACTCGGGGAGACTGATCAGTCCCGCTGGCTTTACTGCTGACGGTCGGGCGTCTGGTTGTGTAACGGCCGTCTGGTCGGGGTGTAGCGGCCGCCTGGTCAGAGCGTGTGAGCGGCCGTCTGGTGGGGGTGTAACGGCCGTCTGGTTGGTGTGTGACGGCCGTCTGGTTGGTGTGTAACGGCCGTCTGGTCGGTGTGTGACGGCCGTCTGGTCGGTGTGTAACGGCCGTCTGGTTGGTGTGTGACGGCCGTCTGGTTGGTGTGTAACGGCCGTCTGGTGGGTGTGTAACGGCCGTCTGGTGGGTGTGACGGCCGTCTGGTGGGTGTGTAACGGCCGTCTGGTCGGTGTGTAACGGCCGTCTGGTGGGTGTGTAACGGCCGTCTGGTGGGTGTGTAACGGCCG
>NC_135869.1:28421897-28431897 GCF_031162955.1 Sander vitreus | reverse complement strand
GGTGACCAAGATATCCTAAATCTGGGGCTCCTTGTTTTGATGTCGACTCGTTGTGACTGCCGAGGTGGTAGCAGCCGGAAACAACAAGAGCTAACGTGAGTTGTTAAAACCTTTTTTTAGTAAACTCTGAACACAACCAGTGTTGTCAGTGCTGTGGTTAAGGTGTAGAGTCCCTGGTGATACTTGGACCAAAGTCTCATGTTGTGTCGAGCCTTCTTAGTGGTCTATAAACAGATATTTTGAGGCTAGCATCGTAGCGTCCCTAGCTCTCCCATTCAAAAGGCCATTTGACCCAAAAACCAGAATACGGTCCATCTTAAAAGTGGCGTTTCCGTCCTAAATATGCTTTTAAATGAAAGTCTGACAGGTACATTCACAAAAAGACCCTAGGTTGGATTTTGGCAGAGTTAGGTTTTAATGGATAGGACAGATGTAGACAGGAGAGAGAGAGGGGGAGAGACCTGCAGCAAAGGGCTGCAGGTAGGACTCAAACTCTGGGCCGCTGTGGTAAGGACTGAGCCTTGGTACATGGGGCTAGAGCTCCACAATATATCGTTATTTTATCGTCATCGCGATATTAACTGAGTTTTATCGCGAAAGACACGCAGAGATTTTTTGTGTTAGTTGAAAGAAATTATCTGTAGAAAACAGCAGTTTTAAATCTGTCATTTCTGTTTTTTGGTGGTGCCTTTTATACTCGACTCAGTGTTCAGTTTGTTCAATAAAAGTGTTGGAAATGATTTAATTGTGTGTTTTAAACAAGCAATTGTTTGGATTTTAGCAGAAGACTGAAAGCAGCAGAAATGCAGAACTGAGTACCGTATTTTTCTGGACTATAAGTCACATCAGTCAAAAAAATGCGTCATGAAGAGGAAAAAAAACATATATAAGTCTCACTGGACTATAAGTCACATTTATTTAGACATTTATTTCACAAAATCCAAGACCAAGAACAGACATTTAATCTGGAAAGGAGAGTTATTAAACTACCCCAACAGCCCCCCAGAACAAGGGGCTGAATACGGTAGGTGTCCTCTACGTTAACGTAACACATTAACAGTTATTAAACTACCCAACAGCCCCCCAGAACAAGGGGCTGAATATATATATATATATTTTGATATATAAGTCAGCACCTGACTATAAGTCGCAGGACCAGCCAAAGTATGAAGAAAAGTGAGACTTATAGTCCGGAAAATACGGTACGCTTAAATAGCTGTTTATTTATCGCAAGTAGTTTCGTTATTTTATAGGAACCATATATATTCGTGATATTGTAACGTTATGACATGTCGCATATTTTCCTCTTATGGTGCAGCCCTACATTACTTACTGTACGCTCTACCAGGTGAGCTGTCAGGACGCCCCGTGCAGAGATTAGGATGCGTTGCGTACGCAGGGGCGGAGCCAGACCTTGTAAACACTCGAGGCTCAGCCCAAATCTGGGGGAGAAAAGCTCCATTTACGGCAGCTATTTGCACCTAAAAAATCTGGGAATTAATTAGCCTGGAAAACCCTGATGAACTTTAGGCAAATTTGAGATTTGCTCTGCAAGTCCGTCTGGCCAAGAACCCATTCAAGTCCATTTCCAGTTTTTCCAAATCGAGGCACCAATCACAACAGTTGAGGAGGGCTCTACACCAATCACAACCGTTGAGGAGGGCTCTTCACCAATCACAACCGTTGAGTCGGGCTCTACACCAATCACAACCATTGAGGAGGGCTTTACACCAATCACAACCGTTGAGGCGGGCTTTACACGATGACGATAGCGCAGTGACGGTGAGCAGCTTTTTGTTTACATTCAACATGGCAGCCACTGAATTGCAGCAGCACGTTGATGGCGCTTTCGCTGCTACGTCACCCAGATCGTTGCTCTGATTGGTTGAAGGACTATCCAATGGGCCCAGAGGCATTTGAACGGCGTCCGTTGGTGACGCCCCTTTGGAAATGGGCTGTGAATGAAGCTTCCCCAGACCCCCCCCCACTCTCAGTTACAGCTGAGAAGGTCTGTGGTCATCATTTGGTAAAATACATGCTAGTTGCCGAGGAGAAGCATCATCCTGTAGAGCTGACGTCCTGTTTCATATCTAACTGTTCTCCAACTGTCTTCATTCTGAAACCAAACAAACTAATGGTGAGGAGGACTAGTTTTCACTCCTGCCGCCTGAAGGCTCTGACACACCAACCAGACGGCCGTTACACACCCACCAGACGGCCGTTACACCCCGACCAGACGGCCGTTACACACCGACCAGACAGGCGGCGTTACACCCCGACCAGACGGCCGTTACACCCGACCAGACGGCCGTTACACACCAACCAGACGCCGACCGTCAGCAGTAAAGCCAGTGTGACTGATCAGTCTCCCCGAGTCGGTCCAAAAAGTTCCTCAGAACACTGAAGAGACGAGACGTAATACGTCTCCATAACAGCAGGCGGCGCTAATCTGGATTGTTGCCCAAAAATATGAAAACCGGCAGCTGATTGGACGAACGCGTCACGTGGGTCTGGCTGCTCCCCGACCATCATGGCGTCTCGTTCAGAATACGATCTCATATTGTCCTAAAATAGTTCACCGTAACGTGTTTCTGGAAACATCTGAAGAGAGAAACAGGCCGTGCAGCTGCTGAATCTGTCTTCATTTCAGATCAACAAAGGTCAGTTTAGAAGATTAATGTCAGATGTTGAGAGACTCTAGTCACGCTCATCCTGCTCCCCGTTTCCTGGTTAGCTCTCCACCAATCAGATGGGTCATTGAGTCTGACTGCCCGCCCTCCGACCCAACAAGTCAGGTCAACCAAAATAAAGGACGACGGCTCCTCCGACGGACGACGGCACGAAACACACCGACCAGACTGGAGTCACGACCTCCCAGACTGTCAGACGGCTGATTATCAGCTCGGTGTGTCAGGACCTTAAAAAGAGACAAAAATGATCGTCTGATGTTTCTATCATGATGTTACATAACGTAGGTAGGGTAGGAAATCTTCCCTCTTACGTTTTAAGTGATATCTCAGACTGACTCTTTCCCACATCAACAACAGAAACGAGGAGGACTAAAAGGGATTAGTGGACATTGTCTCTGTGTGTCTGAGCTTCAGAGAGAAGATGTGATGTAATGTTAAGTGTAATGAAGCCTAGCAGCGCCGCTGCTGTGTGTTTAGTAGAATATTAGACATGTTCCCATATCGAGTCATTCAGCACTGAAGAAAATCTACTTTAATCTAGTTTATGTCTCGTCAAACTGGATAATAAAAGAAAGATCCTCCGGCATTCATTCTCTGCATGTATTTGTTCATGTTTTACAGGGTTAACCTGACTCAGGCCATGCCAGAGAGCTTTTCATTCCTGCGTATAATGTGCGTCTTACTGTGGAACGTACTCTGGTTTTCTGCTACTCTTTGGTCAGTGCCCTTAACGTGTATCGTATGTTGTGCAAAAAAACAAAAAGGCCTAAGAGATTAGACTGTTGCTGGAGGTTACCACATTATCTGCAGTCAACAACAAAGCTGCTTCCAACCTTTGAGCTGAGCAGCTGGCCGGCTCTCACACACGCTCTTCAGTCAAATGTTATTTCAAGACGCCAAGGGATAAGCTTACGGGGAAGACTTAACCGAGTTCCAGCCGTGGTGTACACAACACGACTTAATCCTGCGGCCTTAACTGCAGGTGTCACACGCACTCAGGATTCCCCCCCCACGTGTGGTACGCAGAGCTTACCAACGCAGCTTATATAGTAGAGCACAAAAAGTACACTTTATGTGCGGCATACTGGGAAAACTGAGCTCATTTCTCAGTGAAGACCAGCTCACAGAAGCTTCTATTCTTGGACGCCAGTTTACACTCACGAGTGGGATTCACTTTGAAATCACAACCTATTTTGCAGCAGCTATAGTTTGGCTGCTTTAATCAGTAATGAACTACCGTTAAAGCATGTTTAGCAAGCTCCTGATTGGCCTAAAACATATTTGTTTTTTTGTAGGTGCGTCGGAGAGAGACGAGAAGGTCGACAAATGCAAAGAAGCTTCCGCACACTGTCTTACCTTGCACAGACACATTTACATTTAATATATTTATCTTTAAATTAAATGTATCTTTGCAAGTTGGACAGTGTGCAGGACTTTTATTTGCAAATGCATAACTACAAAAATCAAAACATTGCATTTTCTTTTTGTGTTTTCCACACAGTTGGGAAGAACAGACCTATAGACAGAGGAGAACAGATTCTGGCAGGTTTGAACTGGATTTAACCCTTGTGTGTCAAGAAATATGGGTTTCTTACAACCACACAGGCCCAAAATAACTTAGATGCATTCATGTACGTTGTATGGAACCCAGACAACATATACATCCATGCATCCATGTTCTTTGAGGTAGATTTATTCAATAATAGCATTTGAAAAAAATGTTTTAAATGGTTTTAAAACGGCATCCTGACCAAACGTTGACATAAACCAGCCTGTGATTCACTCAACATCCTCTGATCTCAACTATTAGTCAAAATAATTCAGAATTTCTGCTAAAAATGTGGTTTTATGTCATTTAAATTAGGTTTATTGACCATGAATTTTTTAAAAAGCGTTGAAAAGACAGACAAAAAAGCACCAACAGCATAGAAATAGCAACACAAATGCCAGAAAAAGTTACAAAAAAACATGCATTTTTCAATGTTGACCCAGAATGACAAGTCCCTGGACGACGGTGAAGACAACACGCGTTAAAAAGGCAAACTGAACCGAGAAAGTCCTCGTTCTTTATTTATAACTCGTCTATGGGTCAGCTCTTCCAGCGAGAGCTTAGCGAGTTAATTAGAGCTCTGAACTGTCTCTGAACTGGAGAGATCTGGAGCAGTGGAACCAAGACAACTCACCGAGGAAAACAGAGATCAACAAGTGTTTTAAAGGAGACTTCCGGTCTATTCCCCCCCGTAGCTCTGTTGGGTGTAAATGTGGAGAGCTGTCAGTAGAGAAGAACTAAACCAATCAGTGCTGCCTACACCGTGTTATCCTCCTGCTAGCGTTAGCACCCAACAGGCTGAAACAGGGCAGGTTTTAAACCTGTTTTTAGCCTCTAAACATGCTGGAGATGTCGTTCCAAGTGTCTCCCCATGTGCAGTGATTCCTTCTGAGGGAACACAGGGACTCTGACTGCAGGAGATGTGACAGAAAGGTGTAAACGTTGTTAATCCAGCCAGCACATAGCTCTGTTTATTTCCTGTTTTCCGGTCAAGTCAACACTAGTCGTTTGTCGAACTCATACAATCCAATATTCCAGTCAGAGTCCCTGTGTTCCCTCAGAAGGAATCACTGCACATGAGGAGCTCTGGTAAAGACATCTGGAGCATGTTTAGAGGCTTAAAACCTGCCCTGTTTCAGCCTGCTGGGTGCTAACGCTAGCAGGAGGATAACACGGTGTAGGCAGCACCGATTGGTTTAGTTCTTCTACCACACAGATCAACACTGCCAAGACTCACCAACACCAGATCGATCACACACAAAATGGATGAGCTATAAATACACACGGAACTGCTGCGTGATCATTATCACAGACGGCAGCTAGCAGGTAGCAGCTAACAGCTAGCAGCTAACAGCTAGCAGCTAACAGCTAGCAGGTAGCAGCTAATAGCTAACAGGTATCAGCTAACAGCTAGCAGGTAGCAGCTAACACCTAGCAGCTAACAGCTAGCAGGTAGCAGCTAACACCTAGCAGGTAGCAGCTAGCAGGTAGCAGCTAACAGCTTTTAGCTAGCAGGTAGCAGCTAGCAAGTAGCAGGTAGCAGCTAATAGCTAACAGGTATCAGCTAACATCTAGCAGCTAGCAGGTAGCAGCTAACAGCTAGCAGGTAGCAGCTAACAGCTAGCAGGTAGCAGCTAACAGCTAGCAGGTAGCAGCTAACAGCTAGCAGGTAGCAGCTAACAGGGCGAGCTACCTACTGGCAGGATGGAGACAGGGACCAGGGTAGGTGTATTTAAACAATGTCTGAGTTGAAGACGCATCTTGTTGTCACGTAAGGGCCCTGTTCATGTTGCACAGCCATTTTAATTGCACGTTGTGTCTGTTAAGAGGCACAAAGGCTCTCTAAAACCTGCCCCGACC
Source organism: Sander vitreus (assembly GCF_031162955.1). NCBI lineage: Eukaryota > Metazoa > Chordata > Actinopteri > Perciformes > Percidae > Sander > Sander vitreus. Next base: position 28,425,798 of record NC_135869.1, on the reverse strand, counting down.
ACTGCTGTGTTAGCAGCTCGTACACGTAGCTGCAGCTACTCCGGGTTCCCTGCACTGATTCAGGGCGGGAATTCTCCTTTAAGAATTAAAGCTGCAGCAGGTAAGTCTTCTAAAACTATCTTTCTGTCATATCTGCTTGTGTCTAACTGTTCAGATGGACCAATCAGGGCCAGGGGGGTGTCTAACTGTTCAGATGCACCAATCAGGGCCAGGGGGGTGTCTAACTGTTCAGATGGACCAATCAGGGCCAGGGGGGTGTCTAACTGTTCAGATGCACCAATCAGGGCCAGGGGGGTGTCTAACTGTTCAGATGCACCAATCAGGGCCAGGGACAGTGTCTAACTGTCCAGATGCACCAATCAGGGCCAGGGGGGTGTCTAACTGTTCAGATGCACCAATCAGGGCCAGGGGGGGTGTCTAACTGCGTGTCAATCACTGCTCATGCACACGTATTCATTCTCCCTTGTGGGGGGAGGGGCTTAGGAGACCGTTTTGGGCTTCAGCAGAAAGGGGGGAGGGACTGAGAAGTTGTTGATGTTCAAATCTTTGGCTAAGTCCTGGATCTTCACAATCCGACCTCCAGCGTCATGTTAACAACAACAAACAAGTCAGGCTGCAGGTATTTGGGAACAGAATAAGCATTTTTATTGAACTATTATTATTAATTATCTGTCATATAACAGCAGTCAGATATTCCCTGTTCAAGCAGCTGGTGTTCTGAAGTAGCGGGGTGCAACAAACTCTTCTTAGTACGTAACAACGTTAAGATTTGCATGATGTTTTTTGAATATTAAGTTCATATAAAAGGCTGCTCCTGTGTGTGAAAGCCCTTTGAATAAGTCTGTGTGAAGTCCTTCTGCGTCAGTCTCAGCATGAAGGAGGAGGGTGAGGCGTAGAAATGAGTCCAGGTAAAGGAGAGGTGGGTCCAATTCTAAATAATAATAAGGATAAACTTCAGGACCCCAGTCGACACATGGGGCTGTCGTAGACCATCTGGAGGTTCACTTTGTGTCCCACCAGCTCTCTGATGTTGTTGATGCCGTATTTAATCATGGTGGGCCTGCAAGGCAGAGAAGAAGGCTGAGTTCTTACATTAACAGTAGTTTATATCACAGACAGTTAAAGACATGGACAATGTGATCCCGTGTCTCTGGACGGAGACCAGTGACGTCTCTTTCCCGCTGATGGCTGAGCGTTACTGAGCAGCCTCCAACTGAGCTTGAAGACGTAGATGTGACGTGAGCAACCTGTCTGAAAGTTGGAAGTCTTCTGGTAGCTGTGCCAAGAGAAATCTCAATCATAAATGTGCTATACAAATGAAGCTGCCTTGCTCACGGTCCCCCCAAAATTAGCACCAGCCAAAGTGGCTGATAGCTTAGCTTCACTCACAAAAAAGCCAATGGTAATGTATTGAGTGGCTGGTAAAGTTTAGACATTCACTGGTGTACGAAAAACTACATTTTGAACCCTGATTATGGGACTTATTTACTGTACGTGTCACAGCGAGTCTACATTAGGAGTCTGGATCAACACAAGTACGTTGCCAGGATGAGCCTGCCTCTCCCCGCTGCTACCCCAGGGTCAAACCCTTCTCTACGCACACAACAAACAACCGCACAATAGAGTTCTATTGTTTTTGTTTTTTAGTTTACGTGAAAACATTGTCATGTCAGACAGTGGTTCACTTTATGTTGTGTTTAAACTAGAGATGTCCCGATACCGATTCTGATACCTGAACTTGAACTGAACACAAACAATGAACGCCAGTTTGACAGTCAGTTATAACGGAAAAAGAACGTAAATGAACTACTTTAACGTAGACTATCTTTAGGGCTTTATTACGTGATATCTGATCGCTGCATTAACTCCAGTACTTCCTGATACCGATACCAGCGTTTTAGGCAGTATCGGAGCAGATACTGGTATCGGTATGGGAACATCTCTAGTTTAAAACCCTAACAGTGCCCAACAGTGCCTAGTGGTGCCTAGCAGTGTCTAGCAGTGCCTAACAGTGCCTAACAGTGCCTAGCAGTGCCTAACAGTGCCTAGCAGTGGCCTAGCAGGGCCTAGCAGGGCCTAGCAGGGCCTAACAGTGCCTAACAGTGCCTAACAGTGCCTAACAGTGCCTAACAGTGCCTAGCAGGGCCTAGCAGTGGCCTAGCAGGGCCTAGCAGGGCCCTAGCAGGGCCTAACAGGGCCTAGCAGGGCCTAGCAGTGCCTGACTTTTTGCTAGAAGCTAACAACGTAGCTATGGCTGAACTTTGGCCTACTTTAGCATGTAAACATTAGCTCACTAAGAACCTGGGAACCACAATCCCAAACTGGCAGTTTGCACACCATGTCTTTCTTTAAATATTAGTTTTTCTAAAATTATACTATAAAAGAAATCCCAATATATCGCCTTACGCATGTATCGTGATACGTATCGTATCGCCAGATTCTTGCCAATACACAGCCCTACGAGCTAGCAAGCTAACGTTACACGCTGAAAATGGAACATTTGGAAGAAAAACAGTTTGTATTCTCTCTATATGTGACACATTCATAGTCAGTGTGGTGTGTTCACCTTTCCAGAGACAGTCCCCAGGCGATCACAGACACGTCCTCAGGGAGACCCATGGGCAGCAGCATCTCTGGTCTGAACACCCCCGAGTTTCCCACCTCCACCCACTTTTGGAGTCCTGTATGCACGACAACGAGACTAATTATATACAGTTGACACACAACACAAACACAAAACAGCACTGTCCTACAAAGACTAGGGCTGCACGATATTGAGCATGAATGTTGTGATATCAACGTTCATTTCGAGCCCTGAGGGGAACGTAATTAATTGGGAGACTGTTTGGGACGACATTGCCCACAAGATCTGTCAGATTTCACTAACAGAGCCAGATCATCCAGAGGATTTGTACTTTACCTTCGTGGTAGCTGAACACCTCCATGCTGGGCTCTGTGTACGGGTTATAGGCAGGCTTGAAGCGAAGTTTGGTAATTCCTAGAAAAAGAAGATTTGTGCGGCTTGAAAATGAACATCAGAAACTGTTATGTGGTCATTTGGCGTCTGTTTGTAGTTGGTTTGTGTCCCTTTGTGGAAGTCATTTTTTCCCATCATTTAGGACCGTTATTATTTCCATATCTGTGTCTGAAACGTTGGAAAAGCTACAACACTCAAGAAGCTTAAAGAGAAAACGTAAAGCTAAAGAAGTCCGACTACAATAATTAGATCTGAGAAATGTCTTTTAGTTTCCTTCATTCAGTTTAGGTGCTGCCTAAAATGGCTCTGGGGGCTGCACCTAAACCTTATATCCCAAAAATATGAACAATAACGTCGCTGTCAATGGGCTTATCTGCTAATGTCAACTACCAACCGTTAGCTTGAAACCATCCAGCAAATAGTCTCAATATTAGTCACTGCTCATTTTACACACAGTTTAACAACAAAACTAAACACTGAGTGAACATTACTACGTTTTTCATGTTGGTTTTGAGCGGTATGCACCCCCACTAACCTGGAAAACGGTTTTAAAACGTTAATACAGCGTGTCGGGAACACAACGCCTCCTGCAACGGGAGTCAGAGGGACCGCAGCAGTCGCTGATGTTAGCTTCTTGTCTCATCAGGGGTCTGATAATAATCAAATTCAGTGTCCACAATGCTATTTGCCAATAAACTGTAGCGGTCATATTTCATGGGTGAGGATTTCATGCCATGGATTTCGTTGCCGTTTGTCACTTTGCCTAAAAGGCCGTTACACACCGACCAGACGGCCGTCACACACCTACCAGACGGCCGTTACACACCTACCAGACGGCGTACCGACCAGACGGCCGTCACACACCTACCAGACGGCCGTTACACACCCACCAGACGGCCGTTACACACCCTGACCAGACGGCCG
>NC_135869.1:28391897-28416897 GCF_031162955.1 Sander vitreus | reverse complement strand
TATATTACTCTAAACCACCTTCTGTTAACCAGCTGTACACTGTCTACACTGCTCTCTCTCTCTTGTCCTGTCTATACTTGAATATCACATTGCACTTTTGGTTGGATGCAAACTGTATTTCATTGTCTTTGTACTCTGCACAATGACAATAAAGTTGAATCTAATCTAATATTTGTAAGCACTGGCCCCATAGGCCACCAAGACCCTAAATATGGTGGCCAATAGTACATTTTTTGTGGCCCAAATGTAAACTTATAAAACAGAAAATACAATTTAACATCACTGCGTAACTATAAGCTTTATGTCATATAACCGGTTTGCTAGATTGGATGTCTAGACTAGAAAATGGAGAAAGTACCTGAACTTTGTGGAGGGCTCCTAAGAAGCTTTGTGCTGGGGAGAGACGTGTATGATGGGCTGATGGTGGTGTCATTTATACATGTTTATTTGGTTTATTGTCTATTTTGTTGCCGTTTTGTTAAATGGTCTTGGAAATTGTAGTTACTGTGTCATCTACAGCTCCTCTCTCCTCTCTCTTTCCATCTGTGTGCATCCATGTCCTAGAAATGCTTGTTACTAACTCAGCTCTGGGGAGCTTATTACCCAGAGTCCTTATGTCTTTTCACCAGCAGTTTTCCTTGGATTAGGATGGCACCTAAATCATGGTTGCAGCTGTCGCCGTGGTCATGCTCCGTGCCCTGCTACACCCTGCTACGTCCTGCTACGCACTGCTACGCTCTGCAGTACCCTGCTACGTCCTGCTACGCTCTGCAGTACCCTGCTACGTCCTGCTACGCTCTGCTACGCTCTGCAGTACCCTGCTACGTCCTGCTACGCTCTGCAGTGCCCTGCTACGCCCTGCAGTGCCCTGTTACACCCTGCTACGCTCTGCAGTGCTGTTACACCCTGCTATGCCCTGCTACGCCCTGCAGTGCCCTGCTACACCCTGCTACGCCCTGCAGTGCCCTGCTACGCTCTGCAGTACCCTGCTACGTCCTGCTACGCACTGCTACGCTCTGCAGTACCCTGCTACACCCTGCTACGCTCTGCAGTGCCCTGCTACACCCTACAGTGCCCTGCTACACCCTGCTACGCTCTGCAGTGCCCTGCTACACCCTACAGTGCCCTGCTACGTCCTGCAGTACCCTGCTACACCCTGCTACGCTCTGCAGTGCCCTGCTATGTCCTGCTACGTCCTGCTTCACCACAACTACTTCAACTGTCTATTTTGTTGCTATTTTGGTGAATGGTCTGGAATATTGTAGTTACTGCATCATCTTTTGATTTTTGTCTGGGTAGGTGGTGATGACAAAGGGAGGTTGTGTTAGATGTTGTGAATTGTATGTTTTGTATTTTATTAAAAAAAAACTAAAAAAGTGACGACTAGGTGGGACGGGAGTAAGAGAGAGAAACCGGCCTCACCGGACAGGAAGAAGGTATCGTGTGCGTCTCTGGCCGGGTGCTGCTGTGGCTGGAACAGCGAGTCAAAGTTCCAGAAAGAGCTCTCTATGAAGTTGTTGGTCGGCATCTCTGTGAAGCTACAGCAAGCAGAGGGTTACTTACTGTATGTGTGGGGGTTTTGATAAAGGTCCCGTGGCATGAAAATGTCACTTTGAGGTTTTTTTAACATTAATATGAGTTCCCCCCAGCCTGCCTGTGGTCCCCCCAGTGGCTAGAAATGGTGATAGGTGTAAACCGAGCCCTGGGTATCCTGCTCTGCCTTTGAGAAAATGAAAGCTCAGATGGGCCAATCAGGAGTCTTCCCTTTATGACGTCATAAGGGGAAAGGTTACCACTAAGGCCTATATAAGAGACTTCAGATACAGTATTAGGGACCACTAAGGTCTATATAAAAGAGACTTCAGATACAGTATTAGGGGACCACTAAGGTCTATATAAAAGAGACTTCAGATACAGTATTAGGGGACCACTAAGGTCTATATAAAAGAGACTTCAGATACAGTATTAGGGGACCACTAAGGTCTATATAAAAGAGACTTCAGATACAGTATTAGGGGGACCACTAAGGTCTATATAAAAGAGACTTCAGATACAGTATTAGGGGACCACTAAGGTCTATATAAAAGAGACTTCAGATACAGTATTAGGGGGACCACTAAGGTCTATATAAAAGAGACTTCAGATACAGTATTAGGGGACCACTAAGGCCTATATAAAAGAGACTTCAGATACAGTATTAGGGGACCACTAAAGGTCTATATAAAAGAGACTTCAGATACAGTATTAGGGGACCACTAAGGTCTATATAAAAGAGACTTCAGATACAGTATTAGGGGACCACTAAGGCCTATATAAAAGAGACTTCAGATACAGTATTAGGGGACCACTAAGGCCTATATAAAAGAGACTTCAGATACAGTATTAGGGGGGACCACTAAGGTCTATATAAAAGAGACTTCAGATACAGTATTAGGGGACCACTAAGGTCTATATAAAAGAGACTTCAGATACAGTATTAGGGGACCACTAAGGTCTATATAAAAGAGACTTCAGATACAGTATTAGGGGATCACTAAGGTCTATATAAAAGAGACTTCAGATACAGTATTAGGGGATCACTAAGGTCTATATAAAAGAGACTTCAGATACAGTATTAGGGGATCACTAAGGTCTATATAAAAGAGACTTCAGATACAGTATTAGGGGACCACTAAGGTCTATATAAAGAGACTTCAGATACAGTATTAGAGGACCACTAAGGTCTATATAAAAGCATCCAAAGAGCACCATGTCATGGGACCTTTAAGTTTTTATGGGTGTGTGAAATGTTTAATTTCAGCTGCCATGTTTACAGCCACTCACCCCATCTCGAGGAAGATCTGCCTGAACTGCGTTCGCACTTTCATCAGCGGGTGCAGATGGCCGCAGTCAGGGGCCACGCCCATCGCCTCAAAGTTGTACGGCTTAAACTTCTTCTCCTTCCAGCTGCCACTGCAACGCAACATAAGAAGTGACAGACCGATTAATGCCATTTTGAGATAATTGGCCGACGACTGTGCTCGTGAGGCCGACTAACAAAAAAATGTCTGCAGACACATCTGCAGGCAGCCTCGTCAGCGTGCAGTAGAACCAAGTTAGTGCTACAATTAAACAGACAACACAAACAATAACAGCGTTCAGGGTCCCCACAGGATTCTTCAAGTTAAAGCTACAGTGTGTAGTTTCTGTCGTCCCCATGAGGAACTAAGTAATGACTAGGGTTGGGTACCGAGACGCCGTGCTAATACAGCACTAATGCCTTAATGACCGGTAAGTCAAGATTAATGAGTTGTGTCATGAAATGATAGTGTATGTTTAGTTTTTTGTCTTACGATTTTTAGATATTATTGTTTATGATGTTGTTATGTGTAGTTATTATTGCATTGCCACATTTTCAAGTGAGTTGTAAGGACTTCAGGAATGCAGGAGCTAAAGGTGCCACTGATATGCCTGCGCTGCTCTCTGATGCACCCGAAACGGACTCTACAGGCAACAGAAACATCGCCGTATGTCATGCTAGTTAACACAGCAGGTAACGTTAGCCTACCGTTAGCTAGCTGCTGGATTAAACACGGTTAAAATGCTGACAGCTAAATGGTGTAAAGTGTCTCTGTATTTCACTGGAGAGGATCCAACAGCGGGACATTAAGCAGTCTGCAGCTGCCGTTGTCTAAAAAAACACAAACGGTGCGTTCACTTGAAACTGGTAGCCTTGCAGTGCATTCAAAGTTATTGTAAAATACCCTTTTCCCATCTGGTGCTGTAATGGTAACTACGACTTGAATTATTCTGCTACATTTGTGTTTAACTTAGAAGATTCTCAATGTGCAACAGCTGAAATCGTAAAACCTTGGAGACACTTGAGGTATTTTCTTTTTGGGGGCCTCTTTCAGCCTTCTGTCTTTAGACTTCAGGAGATAATAAATAAACAAATTGGTAACCGTAAACAGTGTGAACTGGGTCTCGCAGACACATTCTTCCCGTCTCTGGCAGCTGTGATTAACAGCTGTTATGTCTTGTGTTAAAACCGGAGCAAAAGGCAAGGTCGTAAAGATATTTCGGACTGTTTATGGTGTTTTGTTTAACTGTTTGCTCCTGCGTAGAAGCTTCAGGAGGGGAGGTACTGTACTACTGTACTTGTACTGATTCCTGCTTGCCAGAAGACGCTTTCCTCATGTGCTGATTGTACTGGCGAAACCGTGTTCTCTGTATTTGCAAATATATAATTAAATACTCATAGACCAAACTTTGGTTTTCATTGTAAGTACCGTATTTTCCGGACTATAAGTCTCACTTTTCTTCATGCTTTGGCTGGTCCTGCGACTTATAGTCAGGTGTGACTTATATATCAAAATGTATATAATGTAACATGTTTTAAATGTTATTTCATGCTGAAAACATTACCGTCTACAGCCGCGAGGCGCTCTAGGCTTGTGAGGACTATATGCTGCTCCTAAAGACAACTGAGAAAGAAAAAGAAGCTGCAGGAGACTGCAGGTAGTAAAACACGCAGCCGAAACCGGTCATCGAGCAGCAGAAGGAGAGTTTGGAGTGAGAGAGAAACTTGTGAAGGACTGGAGAAAAGGTTAGTCTTACTGCAATGAAGAAAACAAAGAAAGCTAGTCGCGCTGAAATCCAGACGGCCAGAGCTGGAGGAAGGAGTCCACAGATGGGGTGCTTGAACAACGTGCTGCTGGGAGAGGCTCGTCAACAGAGCAGCTACGTTACGTTAACATAGAGGACACCTACCGTATTCAGCCCCTTGTTCTGGGGGCTGTTGGGGAGTTTAATAACTGTTAATGTGTTACGTTAACGTAGAGGACACCTACCGTATTCAGCCCCTTGTTCTGGGGGCTGTTGGGTAGTTTAATAACTCTCCTTTCCAGATTAAATGTCTGTTCTTGGTCTTGGATTTTGTGAAATAAATGTCTAAATAAATGCGACTTATAGTCCAGTGCGACTAAAGTCCGGAAAATACGGCAGTCTTTATTTGTTTCATCTTGTACTTTTTAAAATACATTCTGGCTGCATAAGAAACTTCCACGACAGTGCTTGTTTTTGTCGTTCAACAGCAATTTACTGGTGCAATAAGTTATTGTTATTACATTATTATTACATGATTTAATTGTTACCATATGGCCTTAGCAATAAACAAGCCTGTTGTTTAGTTCCCTTCTTTTTCTAACTTTCTTAAAAAGTACCGCTTTGGCACTTTGTGCATGAAGTAATGTCTTCCCTTTAAGAGAAGAGAAAGGAGTGACTGCAGCTTTGACTTCTGTTTCAATGAACTACAGCGTTCCTCCGTCTTTATAGCCAGGAGGTTTTCAACAATACAGAATATTTGTCCCGAGTCTTTTGAGGCTCGTTTTAATGCTGCAGAGCATCAGATTTACGCTGTACACAATCTGCACAGAGAACTAAAAGCAGCAATAATTTAAACTACATTTGGGAACATCTGGACACTGCTTTTAGCTTAATCCCCCTCTCGGATATGATTTCATGCTAACCTTTTCATTCTGCTGGTATTTTAATGCCTCATCCTCAGCATGAAAACAGTATAAGCTGCAGTATGAGCTTTTTATCTTATATTTATGCTTTTTATTTAGAGGTATCTCACAGAAACAGTGACTATTTCAAGGTGCCCAAAGGTTTTCTTTAGAATACAGATAGACATTGACATTTTTGTACGGCAATGTTAAATGGAAAATACTGCCAGTTTTGTCAATGGAAAGAAATATTCAAAATCAAAACAGGGTTTCTGCAGGTTTCACCAAGTCAAATGTAAAGTGTAACTCTCGCCAAAATGCAACCTAGGGTCTTTCTGTGAATGTACCTGACCATGAGGTAGGCCATGGCTCTCTGGGCTTTGCCAACAGCACGGGGTCGCACGGGGACGTCAGGGAGATCAGCATCCCCAGGGAGCTCTGATTGGTTGGACAATAACCTGCCCTGATGACCGCAAACCAATGATTGGAACATGAGACGCGGGCTGATATATACGATTTTTCATGTGGCCATTATGGCCTTTAAAGCCTAACTCTCGCCAAAATGCAACCTAGGGTCTTTTTCTAAAATGTACCAGAGTCAGACTTTCATTTAAAAGTATATTTAGGACGGAAACGCCACTTTTAAGATGTACCGTATTCTGGTTTTTGGGTCAAATGGCCTTTTGAATGGGAGTGCTAGGGACGCTACGATGCTAGCCTCAAAATATCTGTTTATAGACCACTAAGAAGGCTCGACACAACATGAGACTTTGCTCCAAGTATCACCAGGGGCTCTGGAAACTCTGATGAATAGTAAGGCTGTGCAATTAATCAAAATTGTAACCACGATTACGATTTCGGCTCCAAATGATCACAAAAACAGTAATCGACAAACACGATTATTTTACGTTTTGCACGTAAAGTCTTCGTTTGTCGTGTTCTGAATGAAAGAAAATGTTCAAACGGGAAAAGTATGACGGGAAACGTCACAGTTCAAGGTGTATTCACTGTTGATTTGTTGAACTGTTGCACTGTTTTTTTACTTAAATAACTGCAAACATCTTTCCAAAAGTCAGTGAGTACTGAGTCAAATAATCATGGTTTCAGTATTGACCAAAAATAATCAAGATTATGACTTTTTAAGACCCTGCAGAAACAGCTGTACGTTTGCATGACTGCTTTAATTTCTTATCAAATAAGAGAGAAAGATAATGTTTAAGAAAACCATGAAGAACCTTTGATTTTAAGAACAGAATTTCGGAGATATTAAACATTTTCCCAGGACTTGCAGACACCCTGCACAACTCATTCTTACGTGGCCAACATCTCAGTTTCCAATGAATGGTTTGCTTCTGTTACATCATTTTGTCCTGCCCTGCCTTTAGGACAAAGCCCACATCTTTGGACTTGTCCCCTTTTATGGGCTGGAGGTTTCTCTGTGTCCCAGGTCTGAGGTCCCGCACACCGTCACTGACAGACGGAGCAGAGCAGACGGGACACGTTGTCTAGCTGTGGTCAGCAAACAACATTAAAAAATACTTACACTTGGACTAAATAAGTAGCAGGCAGAGTTACTTGTGGTTCCTTGAGTCTCTGAGGCAACAGTCTTCAACGTAGGCTACGTTTACATTGCTACGTTTTGGTCTGAAAACAAATATCTTCTACTACGTTTCCACCTCGCTTTCACACAGCTCTGGTGTTTCAGTAGTTGGGTACTGAAACCTAAAACGACGAAAAGTGATTTTTTTTCATAATATGGGCACTTTAAATAAAAAAGATCTGAGATAACGTCTGTTAGGATTTGTCCGTGTGTGTCTGTGTGTGTCTGTGTAGACCATTAAACACACAACTGTCTGTGTGTGTGTGTGTGTGTGTGTGTCTGTGTAGACCATTAAACACACAACTGTCTGTGTGTGTGTGTGTGTGTGTCTGTGTAGACCATTAAACACACAACTGTCTGTGTGTGTGTGTGTGTGTGTGTGTCTGTGGGTCTGTGTGTGTGTGTGTGTGTGTGTGTGTGTGTGTGTGTGTGTGTGTGTGTGGGTCTGTGTGTGTGTGTGTGTGTGTGTGTGTGTCTGTGTAGACCATTAAACACACAACTGTCTGTGTGTGTGTGTGTAGACCATTAAACACACAACTGTCTGTCTGTGTGTGTGTGTGTGTGTGTGTGTGTGTGTGTGTGTGTGTGTGTGTGTGTGTGTGTGTGTGTGTGTGTGTGTGTGTGTGTGTCTGTGTGTGTGTGTCTGTGGGTCTGTGTCTGTGTGTGTCTGTGTGTCCCGTGTAGACTGGCTGTACACAGCTGTGTGTGTGTGTGTGTGTGTCTGTGTGTGTGTCGTGTAGTGTGTGTAGTCCATGTGTGTGTCTGTGTGTGTGTGTGTAGACCATTAAACACACAGCTGTCTGTGTGTGTGTGTGTGTGTGTGTGTCTGCTGTGTGTGTGTGTGTGTGTGTGTGTGTGTGTGTGTGTGTGTGTGTGTGTGTGTGTGTGTGTCTGTGTGTGTGCTGTGTGTGTGTGTGTGTGTGTGTCTATGTGTGTGTGTGTGTGTGTGTGTGTCTATGTGTGTGTGTGTCTGTGTCTGTGTGTCGTGTGTGTGTGTGTGTGTGTGTGTGTGTGTGTGTGTGTGTCTGTGTGTGTGTGTGTGTCTGTGTGTGCTGTGTGTGTGTGTGTGTGTGTGTGTGTGTGTGTGTGTGTGTGTGTCTGTAGACTCATTAAACACACAGCTGTCTGTGTGTGTGTGTGTGTCTGTGTGTGTGTGTGTGTGTGTGTCTGTGTGTGTGTGTGTGTGTGTGTGTGTGTGTCTGTGTGTGTGTGTCTGTGTGTGTGTGTGTGTCTGTGTGTGTGTGTGTGTGTGTGTGTGTGTGTGTGTGTGTGTGTGTGTGTGTGTGTGTGTGTGTGTGTGTGTCTGTGTGTGTGTGTGTGTGTGTCTGTGTGTGTGTGTGTGTGTGTGTCTGTCTGTCTGTCTGTCTGTGTGTGTCTGTGTGTGTGTGTGTGTGTCTGTGTGTGTCTGCGTAGACCATTAAACACACAACTGTCTGTCTGTCTGTGTGTGTGTGTGTGTGTGTGTGTGTGTGTGTGTGTCTGTGTGTGTGTGTGTCTGTCTGTCTGTGTGTGTGTGTGTCTGTCTGTGTGTGTGTGTGTGTGTGTGTGTCTGTGTAGACCATTAAACACATAACTGTTTGGATCCTTTACACTTTCTAAAATAGGAGGAATTGAGTACTTTTACTTTGAATACTTTAAGTACATTTTTCTGATGATACTTACACACTTTAACTGAAGATTTTCAATGCAGGACTTTTACTTGTAACAGAGTATTTTTGGCGTGGTATTAGTACTTTTACTTGAGTAAAGGATCTGAATACTTCTTCCAGCGCTTGTGGAAGGCAACCACTGAGCCAAGGATTTGACACTACATAAAATGTAATAAAACTGAATTGAAGTAGTGGGTGTACTCACTTGGCAATCATGTCGGGAGTGAGCTCCGTCTCCTGTTTGGTGATGGTGGTGCTGAAGGAGCTGCCCTTAGTGATCCAGTACGACTTCACCGTCCTGAACACACACACAAAGATCACTCCAAACACCCGCAAAGATTCAGGGGTTGGGTACCGAAACCCAGTTCCACTACAGAGTAGGGGGGCCTCACGATACCATATCATCACGACACTCATGTCACGATACGATATCATCACGACACTCGTGTCACGATACGATATCATCACGACACTCGTGTCACGATACGATATCACGAGACTCGTGTCACGATACGATATCACGAGACTCATGTCACGATACGATATCACGAGGCTTATGTCACGATGCGATATCACGACACTCATGTCACGATGCGATATCATCACGACACTCATGTCACGATACGATATCATCACGACACTCATGTCACGATACGATATCATCACGACACTCATGTCACGATATCATCACGACACTCATGTCACGATATCATCACGACACTCGTGTCACGATATCATCCGCGACACTCGTGTCCCGATCGATATCATCACGACACTCGTGTCCGCGATATCATCACGAGACTCATGTCACGATATCATCACGACACTCGTGTCACGATACGATATCACGAGACTCGTGTCACGATATCATCACGACACTCGTGTCACGATACGATATCACGACGCTCGTGTCACGATATCATCACGATGCGATATCATCACGACGCTCATGTCACGATGCGATATCCGCGACACTCGTGTCGCGATATCATCAGCTCGTGTCATGCGATATCATCACGAGACTCGTGTCACGATACGATATCACGACACTCATGTCACGATACGATATCATCACGACACTCGTGTCACGATACAATATCATCACGACACTCATGTCACGATATCATCACGACACTCGTGTCACGATATGATATCACGAGACTCGTGTCACGATACGATATCACGACACTCGTGTCACGATATGATATCATCACGAGACTCGTGTCACGATACCATCACGAGACTCATGTCACGATACGATATCATCACGACGCTCATGTCACGATGCGATATCACGACGCTCGTGTCACGATGCGATATCACGACGCTCGTGTCACGATGCGATATCACGACACTCGTGTCACGATACGATATCATCACGATACGATATCATCACGACACTCATGTCGCGATACAATATCATCATGACACTTATGTCACGATACGATATCACGACACTCACGTCGCGATACAATATCATCACGACACTCGTGTCACGATACGATCATCATCGACACTCGTGTCACGATACGATATCACGACACTTGTGTCACGATACGATATCACGACACTTGTGTCACGATACGATATCACGACACTTGTGTCACGATACGATATTATTGCGATTTGAAACATTGCAATATGTTTAAAATGTTTTCCGTATTTAATGTTTTGTTTGCATCTGTTTAGTCAATAATAATGTCCTGTATAAATGTGTTCATTGTTCTATGTTGCTGCAGAACAGGAACCTGCTGTAAACCAGTTTGTAAACTGAGTCAGGCCCGTTTATTGTAACGTAATAGTTGCTCTTACATTTTCCGGTATAATAAATGAAATGAATATTCTGCGATATATTACAGTTTATAACCTTTTTTCCAACTTCTAATGTCCCCAAAAGGAAACTTTGTCCACATCCGTTTGATCTAAAAAGATACATTTCTGTTTGTTCATCTCACTACAAAATGGGATTATCAAGCAGACAAACTGACCAACACGTATATAATAATAGATCCATACTTGGCGTCTGTGTATCAATACAGTATTGCCACGAAAAATATTGTGATACTATGCTGTATCCATTTTTTCGCCACCCCTACTATGCAATAAGTAATCCCAGATTTCTGGGAAACCTGGGTTTAATCACGAGATGCAGAAGGAGAACTGGAACAGGAGCACCATGCTTCACAACCATTACTAGGACTTCTCTGTTCCACCGTTTGGTTAGCTGCCATTTCAAACATGATCCCAACCTCATACACAAGCATCGCTGCTTAGGGTTACATTAACGCAGCGGTGGAATGTAACTAAGTACATTTACTCCAGTACTGTACTTTAGTACCACATGTTGTGTGTGTGTGTCTCTGTGTGTGTGTGTGTGTGTGTGTGTCTCTGTGTGTGTGTGTGTGTGTGGATCCTTTACTGAAGATACTGAAGATTTTCAATGCAGGACTTTTACTTGTAACAGAGTATTTTTGGCGTGGTATTAGTACTTTTACTTGAGTAAAGGATCTGAATACTTCTTCCAGCCTTGTGGAAGGCAACCACTTAGCCCAAACTAACTGTATACTGCCACCTACTGGCAGACTGAGGTACTTACACTTCAGAGAGCAGCTTTCTCTTCTTCAGCTCAGTCCTGTCTCTCTCTTCCAGCTGAGAGGAGTTGCCTTTCTGGACCAGAAGCAGCTTCTCTCTGACCTGGTCCTGTATGCTGTCCACCTGGGGGCCGACACAGAACCATAACACATTCAGAACTGGGCCTACGCAAAAGAGGTATTAGAGTTATTATAAACGTTAACACATACAGTCCTGAATATCTTCGGGCCGCCCTCGTGGGCCTTGTCCAGTTTGATCCACTTGTTGGACATCGCCTTGCTGAAGCCGATCTTCCCAAAGGACAGTTTCTGCACGGGGACAAACACAGAGGTACAACCAAGGGTAGAACATTAGGAGGGGGGGGTGTGAGATCTCCACTTTTGAGCAAAACTGAACATTTGACCATAACAAACACTTCATTTTCTGCAGGTGGTAGCTTCAGGGGCAGCAGCTCTGAATGTCACTTTTATTATTTATATTATTATTATATTATAACATTCGTTATTAATACATACTGTGTGTATATGTTTATACTTATATTGTTTATATTCTTTTCATCCTTCTTATATTTGGAGAATGCGAGACGTGCACCAACAACACCGTGAAATTCTCATTCATAAAAAACCCCGAAAAATAATATAAACAGACAATTGTTGCTCTTTTTGGGTAGCAGGAGTGAAAACTAGTCCTCCTCACCATTAGTTTGTTTGGTTTCAGAATGAAGACAGTTGGAGAACAGTTAGATATGAAACAGGACGTCAGCTCTACAGGATGATGCTTCTCCTCGGCAACTAGCATGTATTTTACCAAATGATGTGGACATTTTTAGGCATTCTGTTATCAAATGACATGAAAAATAGTGCACGTAGCTGCTGTAAATGGAGCACGCCCCCGGACCCTCCCTAGATTTGCGCACAGTAAAATGACTGATATGGATTTAGCCTTTTTTGGGGATGTTAACGTCTCCATGCATAGTTTACTTGAAAGACCTTTTAACCTCTGACTAACAACTCACAGCTTCAGTTACATCTAGAGTTTGACCTGCTGCCATTTTACAGCACACAAATATTTATTTTCTCTCTTCTTTAATAGAACATTTTGCGTAGAACATTTTTTGAACAGATAATCGATGGCTATATAACAGAACTATATAAATGAGTCCTGGTGTGGGACATTAACACACGTCTAAAGTGCGATGTGAAGAACCATTTCCTTCTTTTCACATCCAAACTGAACTTCTGCATGAAAACAGGGGGAACCGTCTATAAGCAGTGACTGTTAGAGTCCATGTTGGAGAACAGCGTGGACGGCGTGCTTCACACCGCGAGCAGGCACGGGCGCCACCCGGCGGAGAAGGTAGAGAAAGAAAAGGTTCATTGTTAGCTGGTGATTTCGTTGTTGCTAGCTAGGTTGCACGTGGCCATTGATTCGATATAATGGCGAGTGTTGAACGCCCTCGCTCACGTGTGTATTTGAGGTGCATTGTTTACATGCTACAGTAGTTACACTGCATTAAGAGAACGGAATTAATAGTCGGTTTACGGTTATTATTTGCTCGCCTATATATCAGGCGTTGGATGCGCTGGCATTTTTTTATTTATGAAGCAGTATTAGGACTACTTCCTCCTTATCTGAACACTTACATCCTCCCAGATTTCTCTTTATGATGACATTGTTGTTTGAATATGATGAGTGAAAGTGTGTCTATGTTGTTTTTCTTCTTCACATAGGAGAAATAAAGGGATTTCCACCTTTAAGTGGTGCATAAAAGTGTGTCAGAATACAGGAAACACCCAGACCCCCAACTAGGCCCATATATGACTGATATGGATTCAGTCCAGTACAGTATACCCACTACAATACATTACACTACACCCCAGGTTTCAGCCCTGCAGCCCTGCAGGTGATGTGTGTACCCCCCCACTGTAGCACTCACCATGAGCTCACTCTGAGCCAGACCGTCCAGCGGGATGGAGCTGAACACTCGGGCTTCATGGCTGCCCTGCTCGGCTATCTCCGTGCCCTCTTCCGACAGCTCCCAGTGCTTGGAGGAGCGCAGCTCGGCTGAGATTAACTGGACAGCGGGGAACAAACACGACTGTAAAATGATTTGAGTGTGAATATGCATCCTAACTAACTATCTAACTAACTGGACTGTGTTGTATTGACTTTAATGAACATGTTTGACAGTTCTCGTCTCTTTAAAATGTGACGTTATTGCGTCAGTCACGCTGAATGAACAGTGTTGACGGGGGCATTGTGACTTCCGTTGGCCCTTTGCCCGGTGAAACTCACGTCTCCGAGAGCCTGAAGGCTCTTCACGGCTCCGACGACGCCCTGGTGGTCCACCCCGAGGCTGCTCGCCACTTCGAGGCTGTCCACGCCGCCGTCCGCCTTCTCAATCCGCCGTAGGAGCGTCTCCGCCACACCGGCGTCCGCCATGCTTGATCATAGACACGAAAGAGACCGGATGTGACGTAGAGTTCCCAACAGACGATCTTTTTTTTAAAATTATTATTATTATTAGTGTGCTGATGTTTGTTGTTGTACTTTTACATATGGATTTATTATAACAGCTTTACCTGTTTTTTTATATATTGCATTTTGTCAATAAATTAAAATGAAAAAAGTAGTAGCGAGACCGGATGTGACGTCTCGTTCCCAGCAACGGCCATAAATTATTTTTTAATCTGTGTGCTAAAGTTGTTTCACCCATGGATTTATTATAAGGACGGGTTTACCTGTATCTTTGTACATTGTATTTGGTCTATATATATATATATATATACACTTTCAGTTAGTCTAACAGCTGTTTGATTTGCATTGAGAGATGATTTTATGGAAAGTACCCCATGTTAATCTCTAGGTATGGTGAAGGGTATGTGATGATGGGGGGGTATGGTGAAGGGTATGTGATGATGTGGGGGGTATGGTGAAGGGTATGTGATGATGTGGGGGTATGGTGAAGGGTATGTGATGATGTGGGGGTATGGTGAAGGGTATGTGATGATGTGGGGGTATGGTGAAGGGTATGTGATGATGGGGGGGTATGGTGAAGGGTATGTGATGATGTGGGGGGTATGGTGAAGGGTATGTGATGATGTGGGGGTATGGTGAAGGGTATGTGATGATGGGGGGGTATGGTGAAGGGTATGTGATGATGTGGGGGGTATGGTGAAGGGTATGTGATGATGTGGGGGGTATGGTGAAGGGTATGTGATGATGTGGGGGGTATGGTGAAGGGTATGAGATGATGTGGGGGGTATGGTGAAGGGTATGTGATGATATGGGGGGGTATGGTGAAGGGTATGAGATGATGTGGGGGGGGGGTATGGTGAAGGGTATGTGATGATGTGGGGGTATGGTGAAGGGTATGTGATGATGTGGGGGGTATGGTGAAGGGTATGTGATGATGTGGGGGGATGGTGAAGGGTATGTGATGATGGGTATGGTGAAGGGTATGTGATGATGGGGGGGTATGGTGAAGGGTATGTGATGATGGGGGGGGTATGGTGAAGAGTATGTGATGATGATGGGGAGCCAAGGGAACTGTATCAGGATCATAGTATCCTGGATCCATGAAATAACTGGCCTTTCAAAATAAAAGCCTGCCTGCCTCTATGGGAATCTAACATAGGGGGGGACTGACTTATGTCCCCTGTATTTTAAGGAAGAACATTTATTTATTGACGAGACATTATTCATTCACAAAGATACTTGGTGTCCTTAAAGGTTGGATTTTTACTCATTTTTTTAATTAAGGCATTAAGATCAATTCCCAAAAGATTATTTTGTATTCCTCTTTCTTTAGCATAGGTGGATTCACTTATGAAAGCCACTGTACATGTCCCAGACTACATAGTTATACACAGTACAAACTATAGGAATACTATTCGTCATAGTTTTAGCGCGTAGTACACACATTTTGATCTGTGTGCTAATGTTTTACCTGCATCTTAGTGGGCCTATATTGCATTTTCTCCCCAAATAAATGAGTAGCAAGATATGAAAAAGGTGAAGATGGAGTACCATAAATACTGTCAGCTTGCAATAGATGTTTGTACTTTCTATAAATCGTATCAGTTGAAGAAATACTTGGTATTATAAGTGAAAACTCTGATAAAGACCTATATTCAAAATAAAAATCATTTATTAATACAAACACTTTGTTACACATTAACAGGAACAACTGTCACCCAATGAGAAAGCTACATCGAGCAGAAGTGTGGGTTTAACATCAGAATGTAATGTTTGTTATCCAGTAATGTCCAAAACCATTTATTAAAATAACTACATCACATCACGTCAGGTACGTTACAAAAGAAGCTGAAATTACAAGCGATGCAGGAAAGAAACGAGCTGTTTGGGAACTATTGGTTTATTACAAAAAAGTACAACAACGTTGGGTTTTTTAGTTTCAACATGAGAGAAGGAAAACAAGCCGTCGCTGCACAACTCTTCATAAGAAAGGAAATAAAGTCAGAGCTCGTGAGTGAGTCATTCGTAGAACCTGCCTTCATATTTAGTGATGAGGACTGGTAGCAGATATAAAAAATAAAAATAAGAAGAAACTAAAAGCACGAGACTAAGCACTGACCAGACCACTGAAAACAGACCACTAAATTCAGCCGCAACTCAGCTCTGACTCTTATGAAGTCCCGACCCATTTCGTGCCCACATGTGCTACTTATGGCGTTTTTCCATCACACGGTACCTGCTCGACTCGCCTCTACTCGCCACACTGTGCGTCCGTTTTCCATTGCAGATGTTAGTACCGCCTCAGCGTGGCTGGTCGTTATACGCCGGCTCGACACAAACACCAGCACACAAGTATAAACATCAGGCCATTTGAGCTTGTTTTCCAGTTCTGTTGAGGCTCCACGCAGAGCTTTCTCCGTAGCCACGTACACACACACGTGGCCGGCTCGACGCACGCACCAGCACACAAGTATAAACATCAGGCCACTTGAGCTTGTTTTCCAGTTCTGTGGAGGCTCCACGAGGAGCTTTCTCCGTAGCCTGTGTAAGTGGCCTGATGTTTATACTTGTGTGCTGTGCGTCTGTCGGCAGCTGCACGTGTGTGTGCGTGGCTGCGAAAGCTCTGCCTGGAGCCTCCGCAGAACTGGAAAACAAGCGGCGCCGCAGGAAACTGCCGTGACCTAACGCGACACAGAACGTGGAAGGTGTGTTGTTGTTGCCAGAAGACACGTTTAGTTTCAGATGAAGCTGGAGGCAGCAGAAATAAACACAGCTGGATAAACTGTTTAAAACTGGCGGGTTTGTTCAGGACACCCCCGTCTGTCGCTTTCACGTCACCTTTTCGGCTCGCCTCAGCTCGCTGGGAACCTCGACTGAGGTGGTACTACATAAAGTACCTGTTAGCAGGTACCAGGGACTTTTATCGTAATGGAAAACCAAAAAAGGCGAGTAGAGTCGAGTAGGTACCACGTGATGGAAAAGCGACTTTATAAACCCAAAAGCACGTAGGAAGCAAACGTTGAAAAAGGCAAGAGAGCACAGACAGGTAAGTAGCGATGGCCAAATGAAACTTCGTGAAGCATTTTATATATTTTCGGAGACGTGAGTTTCACCGTCAACACCGTTCATTCAGCGTGACTGACGCAATAACGTCACATTTTAAAACACTTAACGTGAAAAACGCACAAGGAATGGCGAGTCAGTGTGCTTTCAACTTGGCCTGGAAATCCAAACCCAAATCTGAAAGATTAAGGGTCTGGCATTGAGTAATGAAACTGGCCCAACTCAGGGGCGGGGCCAAGCATGCATTTGTAAATCTCACTGCAACGCAATTGGATAACACTACGACCAATCACAACAATACACAGGCTGACGTATCCAGAGCCCCATACGCTTAGCTACCAGCGGAGCTAACTGGTAGATTAGACTGTCGTCAACTGTTTAGCTCGCCTGTGGCCCGCCCATATCAGATCACCGATGTGATTGGTGCAGCTCGCCTCTGGCCCGCCCATATCAGATCACCGATGTGATTGGTGCAGCTTGGCTCTGGCCCGCCTATCTCAGATCACTGATGTGATTGGTGCAGCTTGGCTCTGGCCCGCTTATATCAGATCAGTGATGTGATTGGTGCAGCTCGCCTCTGGCCCGCCCATATCAGATCACCGATGTGATTGGTGCAGCTCGCCTCTGGCCCGCCCATATCAGATCACCGATGTGATTGGTGCAGCTCGCCTCTGGCCCGCCTATCTCAGATCACCGATGTGATTGGTGCAGCTCGGCTCTGGCCCGCCCATATCAGATCACCGATGTGATTGGTGCAGCTTGGCTCTGGCCCGCCTATCTCAGATCACTGATGTGATTGGTGCAGCTTGGCTCTGGCCCGCTTATATCAGATCACCGATGTGATTGGTGCAGCTTGGCTCGGGCCTGCTTATATCAGATCACTGATGTGATTGGTGCAGCTTGGCTCTGGCCTGCTTATATCAGATCACTGATGTGATTGGTGCAGCTTGGCTCTGGCCCGCCTATCTCAGATCACTGATGTGATTGGTGCAGCTTGGCTCTGGCCTGCTTATATCAGATCACTGATGTGATTGGTGCAGCTTGGCTCGGGCCTGCTTATATCAGATCACTGATGTGATTGGTGCAGCTTGGTTCTGGCCCGCCTATATCAGATACAGCGATGTGATTGGTGCAGCTTGGCTCGGGCCTGCTTATATCAGATCACTGATGTGATTGGTGCAGCTTGGTTCTGGCCCGCCTATATCAGATACAGCGATGTGATTGGTGCAGCTCGCCTACAAGGGAATAGTTAATGAGCATCATTACTGAATGCCAGAGTGACTCGCTGAGCTAATTACAATTGTGCTCCCACAAGAACTCTGGATTTCCAGGGTACTTTCAACCCTTTTGTTTAACAAAAGGGCCATCTAGTGGGCTCAGACAATCAATTAAATGCTTCCAGAAGCTTCATTTGGCCATCGCTACAGGTAAACCTTCAATCACTTTCTTTGGAGAAGGCTGGAGACACGGACGCAGGGTGCCGATGATTCACAGAGGGAGTGGTGAGAGTTTATCTGTACTGGTAGTTCATGCTGCTGTCCCCCCTGCCGTAGCCCACTGGGTTGTGGTACTGAGATTGGTTGGTGCCAAAGCCCTGGTTGCCTCCTCCCGTGCCGCCTCCCTGGGAGTTGTAGTTGGACTGGCTGTTGAAACCTACCGGAAAAGTGAGGGATAGTTAGTGAAAATGTTACTGCGACAACAATTTCCCTAGGGATCAATAACTTCCATCTACGGGTGCATGATATATCGACTCAATATCGTTATCGCGATACCACGTTGTGCAATATTATATATAACAAACTGTACATAAACAAACTGGCTGGCAGACACCTCGCAGACACCCTCAGACGTGTCGCCCCCTAGCGTTATGGCGATGAAATGCAAAGTAACCCCGACGCAGAACTCCGACAGGGTCACGACGCCGTAGGAGCGATGCCGTAGCTACGGAGTGGAGCTGACGCAGAAGGGTTAGAGTCAGGGTTCATGTGTTCATGACAGTGTCATGTCACTCTTATGTAGATACCTTCAAGTAAAGTGTTACCCTTTTAGTAATAGAATAATAACTCGACGAGCGTCAGTTGTCCTTGTCCTGGCTTTTACACCTCCCTCCTTTAAAGGTCCCATGGTAGAAAATGTCACTTTATGAGGTTTTTTTAACATTAATTTAGAGGACCTCTAAATGGCACGTCCTAAGGAAAGCTCATTGTGGGACTGGCTCATGAAAGAGACTTCAGATACAGTATTAGGGGACCACTAAGGTCTATATAAAAGAGACTTCAGATACAGTATTAGGAGACCACTAAGGTCTATATAAAAGAGACTTCAGATACAGTATTAGGGGACCACTAAGGTCTATATAAAAGAGACTTCAGATACAGTATTAGGGGACCACTAAGGTCTATATAAAAGAGACTTCAGATACAGTATTAGGGGACCACTAAGGTCTATATAAAAGAGACTTCAGATACAGTATTAGGGGACCACTAAGGTCTATATAAAAGAGACTTCAGATACAGTATTAGGGACCACTAAGGTCTATATAAAAGAGACTTCAGATACAGTATTAGGGGACCACTAAGGTCTATATAAAGAGACTTCAGATACAGTATTAGGGGACCACTAAGGTCTATATAAAAGAGACTTCAGATACAGTTTTAGGGGACCACTAAGGTCTATATAAAAGAGACTTCAGATACAGTATTAGGGGACCACTAAGGCATTAAAATGCTAAGAATGGGATGAAAAGAAATCTGGGGACATTTAGAATAAATAATGTGCGATTAAACTATGACATTAATGCGATTAATCACGATTAAAGGTGCCCTGCATCACGTATTTCATCACTTTGTGGTAATGTCTGAAGGTCTACCATGGACTCCGTAAAAACTTTTTGTAGAAATAATGCCTTGGTGACCATGTTTCAAGCCATTCTATCGTTGAATAGAAAGCCTGCAGAAGACTCAGCTCGATTTGTGCCAGTTCTCATTAAATTCAACGAGCTAAGCTGCTTGACTCTGATTGGCTAACAGCTAGCCAATGAGAGCCTGGCTATCAGCATCCTTTACCCAGCGCAAATGGGTGAGCTCATGAATAGTAATGAGCTCAGGCAACGCCACGTCAGACTGACCAGCTGTTGTAATTGGCCTGATTTCTAGAGCTGACAGAGGAGGCAGCAGTTTTTCATATGGACCTCACATATTTCAGAAAATGCAAGTAAAAACGGTTTTGTGTGGCAGGGCACCTTTAAATATTTTAATCGTTTGACAGCACTAGTTTTTTGAAACAAAGTGCTACCATTCCTTTAGCCGGGAGGACAACACAAGGGTTAAAACTTCCATAAAAAATCCCCCAGACTCACCTTCATAACTGTATTCTTGGCTCCCTCCACCACCTCCCGTCACCTGGCTTGGATAGGCAGTGCTGTACGAATATCCACCCGTCCCCACTGGGTTCTGGTTAAAACTCTTCTTCCCCTGCCCATAGCCCTGGCCATACTGGTTATAGGAGCCCTGCCCTGGGGGGCTGCTGGACTGGAACCCCCCTGCAGATCCACTGTTCACCCCCGGCGGACCTGGAAAGGGGGCCTTCCCTCCCTTGTGCATTGGGGGTTTCTTTTTGGCGGTTTTGGCAGCAGGAGTGGCAGCGTAGGCTGCATCGTTCTGGTAGTAACCATAGGAGCCCTGAGCCGATCCCGCCGCCGTGCTGGCTGGAGGGCCACCTGACGGGCTGCTCGATGCCCCCGCTCCTCCATTTGTGCCACCATTGTTGTAGTAATCTGGGAAATAACAGCATGGCACATGGTCTTAAAATTGGGCAACTTGATATATTTTAACAGCTGCTGCTGCTTTCAGCAACTCATTACTCAGACCCTCCAGAAAAACATTTATATGATCGCATAGTTCAATACATAATCAGCCAGAGTCTTCATATTTATGCATTTGTTCAAATACGCCGCACAAATTGCAGATTTCCACGCAAAATATGCGGGGCTTGCATGATGTCATAATCCTGCATTTTCGTTGCAAAAAGTCCCAAATATCTTAGCAGAAAGATGAAAAATGTTGCATTTACTTCACACAGGAGCAGCCGTTTCCCTGCTGCCATGAGAACGTTATGAAGTGACGTCATTACGTGACGTTATTACGGGACGTGAACATCTAAAAGCTGTAAACCCCGTGATGACACGATGACACCACGATGACATCACAGTTTCTGCAAGTTCCCGCCATTGCATAACACTGCATAAATATCCCGCATATTCCATCACATTTTTTTTAAGAAAACGTGCCGAATAATTAAGGATTTTAGCCCAAAACAATCACAAAAAAAACTCTGGGAGGACTGATTACTGTCGTGTACTTAGAAATTAATTCAGACCCTGGAGTAACAAGTGAATGGTGATGTCACATTTATTTAAAAAAAAACAAAAAACAAACATAAAAACAACTGGAGCAAGAAGTCCCAAACATTCATCAGATTTCTTAATTCAGTAATAGCCCGTGTGTGCAAACTTAGTTCAGTTCATCGATGCCCAACACTTACAGATTGGATCCTGCAACTACCAAACACTGTTGAAGTAAAAGACCGTCATGCATTCAGTGTAGCTGTGACCTAAAGCCCAGTTCAGACCAAAGACTGGCTACGAGACAGTGTATAATCTCCATAGCAACAACTCTTTGTACTTCGGTTCTAACTTCCGACTTGCAGGCTTTTTTGTAGCCCAATATCATTTCTAGTGTCTTAAAATATGAATGAGGATAGTGAGTTACTTGCTACAGTGATGTACCATGACCATAATAGTCAGAGTCATTGTGTTACTTATAGATGTTATTATAGTGAAACTAAATAATTCAGTTGTAGCTGTTTACTAGCGATCACGTGTAGTGAACGGTTAATAGGCGTCTACGTCCGTTTTGGTGAGCTCAGAGGGAAGATATGGCATTTTAAAAGTAGGCTACATTTACGGTAGCTAGCTAACGCTAGACTACAGAGAAAGGGGGATCTTTTTACGTCCGTTTCGTTTCTATAGTTTGTAGCTGACTTCTCTATCACCTGTAGAAACAGGAGACGTCTCTTACGTCCTAAAACCAGCCTCTGGAGACTCCACCAGCTGACTTCTCTATCACCTGTTGTAACAGGAGACGTCTCTTACGGTCTAAAACCAGCCTCTGGAGACTCCACCAGCTGAGTTTCTGAAACAGGAGACGTCTCTTACGGTCTAAAACCAGCCTCTGGAGACTCCACCAGCTGACTTCTCTATCACCTGTTGAAACAGGAGACGTCTCTTACGTCCTAAAACCAGCCTCTGGAGACTCCACCAGCTGACTTCTCTATTGGCTGTTGAAACAGGAGACGTCTCTTACGTTGTAAAACCAGCCTCTGGAGACTCCACCAGCTGACTTCTCTATTGGCTGTTGAAACAGGAGACGTCTCTTACGGTCTAAAACCAGCCTCTGGAGACTCCACCAGCTGACTTCTCTATTGGCTGTTGAAACAGGAGACGTCTCTTACGTTGTAAAACCAGCCTCTGGAGACTCCACCAGCTGACTTCTCTATTGGCTGTTGAAACAGGAGACGTCTCTTACGGTCTAAAACCAGCCTCTGGAGACTCCACCAGCTGACTTCTCTATTGGCTGTTGAAACAGGAGACGTCTCTTACGGTCTAAAACCAGCCTCTGGAGACTCCACCAACTGACTTCTCTATTGGCTGTTGAAACAGGAGACGTCTCTTACGTTATAAAACCAGCCTCTGGAGACTCCACCAGCTGACTTCTCTATTGGCTGTAGAAACAGGAGACGTTTCTTACGTCCTAAAACCAGCCTCTGGAGACTCCACCAGCTGACTTCTCTATTGGCTGCTGAAACAGGAGACGTCTCTTACGGTCTAAAACCAGCCTCTGGAGACTCCACCAGCTGAGTTTCTATTGGCTGCTGAAACAGGAGACGTCTCTTACGGTCTAAAACCAGCCTCTGGAGACTCCACCAGCTGAGTTTCTGAAACAGGAGACGTCTCTTACGGTCTAAAACCAGCCTCTGGAGACTCCACCAGCTGAGTTTCTATTGGCTGCTGAAACAGGAGACGTCTCTTACGGTCTAAAACCAGCCTCTGGAGACTCCACCAGCTGGTTACTTTTCCCTGCGGCGTTCTAAAACCACTGCGTCTCGTCGCAAATCTCCGGTCTGAACTTGCCTTTACAGTGCTGCTAATATGACACAGAAACAGCAGATTCTACATTAACAACGTGGCCATTTTTTAAAAAGCTAAACAGACATTAAAAAACAAAAACAAACAGCTCAATCATGATTGGAAGTGACAGAACAGGTATTCAAGTGAAATATAAACGAGTAAAAACAATTCATGTTGAGACAAACCAGGCTGTTGCAGTCTTGACAATCCAAAAAACATTATCCAGCTTCCAGACACCTTCACTTAAACAGTGCACTGTGAGTTCCTGCAGGGTTTCAGCGTGATTTCATTTATGTCTCAAATGGTAGTCATCTCTCCTCGATCCGCTAGCTGCCTGCCTTAACTGTCACTAAGCCCCACCCCCTCCCCCAACCATCTTGTCAGTGATTGGCTGGAACGTGGTTTGGTGTATTTTGGTGCCCAGCCTGTGCCTCTAGTGTTTGTTTGACGTTTACGACCCCTGTGTTGTCTCCCGAGACCGGGCTTTTTCACGGTGTGTTCAGGGACCAGGCAGCTAGCGGGTCAAGGAGAGATGACTACCATTTGAGACAACAATGAAATTGCACTGAAACAATGCAGGAACTCATAGTGTACTTCTTAATCATGATCCAATTAAAAAAACAGAAACAAAGCCCCGTCCCCAGTCCGACACACGGAGGCAACAGCCCTGCAGAGTTTGCGGACGTCCAGCTGTTCAGGTACATCCACAGAAGGTGACTCATGGCTACATGCATGCAGAAGCAGATCATCTCCCCGAGGGGTCAGGACACGAGAAGTGGATTGGCGAGAGAGTGGAAGAGTCGATGTCACTTTATTCATTTCCCAGGGTTGCGGACTTGGTGGTGAAGGGAGTTCATGATGCTGCCGGAACACTACTGAGAAATTTGTCCATTTTCTGCATTTTTTTTTTTACTCTTCTCTACAGGATTTTCTCTTTTTTTGTAAAACTGGGGGAGGATCTAAGTCGCAAACTCGTGGTAGCCATAGCAGTCTGAGACAAAGTCACCTAAAGAGTGAGACAGGGCAGAGAAGGGGGGGGGAAAAATATCAAAATTAGATTTATTTGGATTTTTTTCCTGCCTTTAAAAAGGAGGCAGTTGAATGACTCATTGTGGTCGGATTGCATCAAACTGAGTTGTTGGGTTTTTTGATTAATATTATTATTATTTTTAGATTTCTCTGCTCCTGTCACGCTCAGGTAGGTCAGTCCTCAGAACGGGCTGCCAGAGGGAAGAAAAAGGGGTTCTCAAAAAAACAGATTCAAACCTGTGGCTTAAAGCAGAGAAATGTAAAATCATGGAACTGGGAACATCCCAACAAGTGTTCTCGTTATCTGGTCGTTTGCCGTTTGCTCTGGAGTGCAATCATTCTCTATAATAGACTACATAGGTACATGTAACACATGATAAGAGTTGTTTCTGTCACAGTCCTGACCAGATACACCCAAAGCCTCAGGCCTCCTGCACACTGGCTGCGTGGCGGTAGCGTGGCGTGTCAGCTGCGTGGCGTTTTCTGTCTTTGCACACCAGAAAGGTGTCTGACGCGTGCTGCTGCTGCTGCTGCTGCTAGCCTCGTCTGAATACATGTATGTTTCCCTAAAAGTCACGTGATTTGGATCACCCTTGTTCGACATATGGGGAGAGGGTTGTGCAAATGTACTGCACTCAAGCAGTAGTATACTTCATGTTAAACATAAATGTATACTGATCTGATAATGTCAGCAGTATTGACGACAAAATAGGCTCCAGAATATTTCCTTCTGTATTGACGGGTGCAATATTAGAAAATCAATAATTACTTATTATTTCTTAAATGACAGTTATATCAAAACCTCGAGACTTTCAAACATCAACATGTCATTTATTAAAATGTATTTGTGTCAAAATGACAAATACATCTTTTCGTATATTAATATTTTGCCTGGAAACACTTCCAACTCGCTTTC
>NC_135869.1:28363784-28385896 GCF_031162955.1 Sander vitreus | reverse complement strand
GATTTGACGGTCTCAGTCTTCAGTTCCACTCCTGTGGGCAGGCCCAGGTCCTGGAGAACCTGCGACAGATTCATTGTAGTTTAAACAAGGTACAGCCAGGATTCTTTAAGTTACATTTAGGACTTTTTAAGACATTTTAATACCACCTAGGATGACATTTAATTCCAACTTCTCAGCCATATATTTTTGTGAAGTGTGTACTCTAATGACTAATAAAAATAAAATGTGTAGATACTGTATTAGGGGACCACTAAGGTCTATATAAAAGAGACTTCAGATACAGTATTAGGGGACCACTAAGGTCTATATAAAGAGACTTCAGATACAGTATTAGGGGACCACTAAGGTCTATATAAAGAGACTTCAGATACAGTATTAGGGGACCACTAAGGTCTATATAAAGAGACTTCAGATACAGTATTAGGGGACCACTAAGGTCTATATAAAAGAGACTTCAGATACAGTATTAGGGGACCACTAAGGTCTATATAAAAGAGACTTCAGATACAGTATTAGGGGACCACTAAGGTCTATATAAAGAGACTTCAGATACAGTATTAGGGGACCACTAAGGTCTATATAAAGAGACTTCAGATACAGTATTAGGGGACCTCTAAGGCCTATATAAAAGAGACTTCAGATACAGTATTAGGGGACCACTAAGGCCTATATAAAGAGACTTCAGATACAGTATTAGGGGACCACTAAGGTCTATATAAAAGAGACTTCAGATACTGTATTAGGGGACCACTAAGGTCTATATAAAAGAGACTTCAGATACTGTATTAGGGGACCACTAAGGTCTATATAAAAGACTTCAGATACAGTATTAGGGGACCACTAAGGTCTATATAAAAGACTTCAGATACTGTATTAGGGGACCACTGAGGCCTGTCATAGGGCCTTTGGGGCGATATCTAAATCGTTATCAACTTCAGATGTTAGCAGTGAATGCTGTGCTTACCTTTACAGCTACGTGCAGCTTGGCAGTGCGTTTGGATGGACCAGAAGCCTCAAAGGTCTTGCCGTCCACTTCCACGGCCATAGTGAAGACGGGAACGTGGACCGGGCCGGTCTGAGATATGAGTTTGTACTGGAGACCTGGCTTCAGCTGGTTGAGCCTCATCAGAGCGTTCATGGCCTGGGGAGGCTCTGCCTTCTCCTCCGGAGCTGGTTGAACAGCACAACATACCGTAAGAAACATATCCAATCCGTCGACTTACTCATTTTTGTCAATCCGTTGACAAATTGCTTTGTTATAAAGTCAAAATAATAAATCATTTCATGTTTTGTCCCTAATTGAAGACCCACAAGGCACTTATCAGGTTAATTTGGATGTAGGAATGATCGATACTTGGGCTGAAACTAACAATTATTGTCATTGTCAATTATTTTCTAAATAAACTACGCACAAAAAGTAAGGAAATTAGATTTTTTGGGGCTTTTTCCACCTTTATTTGACAGGACAGCTAGGTGAGAAAGAGCAGAGATTGGTCTGATTGGTTGAAGGACTATCTATTTGAGCGGCGTCCGTTGGTGACGCCCCTTTGGAAATGGGCTGTGAATGAAGCTTCCCCAGACCCTTCTCAGTTACAACTGAGTTACAGCCCTGTTGCTGAAATGTGCTATACAAATTAAGCTGCCTTGACAATGATTCTTGCCAATAAATGTTTGGAAAGCCTAATTATTGACCTTTTAAATGGTGCCACGTATGCATAGCAGCTGAGTATGTGGGTTGACAAAGCCAAACGGCTTCTTGTTGCTGTTGCTATCCCATATCTCCACAGTCTGGGACCAAACTATCCTCCAAGATGACAACGCTCGTCCCCACAGAGCGGGGTTTATCGGAGACTACCTCCAGCATTTGGGAGTGGAGAGGATGAACACTTGTGGGATCAGCTTGGGCGTGCGGTTTGTGCCATTATTTCTTTTTCTTTTTCGTCGGTGTGCGTGACCGGCCGTCGGTGTGCGTGACCGGCCGTCGGTGTGCGTGACCGGCCGTCGGTGTGCGTGACCGGCCGTCTGGTGGTCGGTGTGCGTGACTGCCGTCGGTGTGCGTGACCGTATGCGTGTCTGGCTGCCGGTGTGCGTGACGCGTGCGTGACCGCCGCCGGTGTGCGTGGACGGTGTCGTGACCGCCGTCTGGCGGTCGGTGTGACGGACCGTCGCCGGTGTGCGTGGCGGTGTGCGTGACCGGCCGTCTGGCGGTCGGTGTGCGTGACCGGCCGTCTGGCGGTCGGTGTGCGTGACCGGCCGTCTGGTCGGTCGGTGTAACTGCAGCTTTAACAAATACAGGGGATTAACAAACACTTACATTTCTTCTGCAGCTTTTTCTTCTTCTTATTCGGACTCTTGTCATCAATTCCCTCCTCTTCCTCAATGGGCCTTTTCATTGGTGGGGCGTACGCCGTACTGGGTGGGATTTGCACTGCATCACACACACATAATGACAGCGTAAGAACATGCAAAGCACCTTATTGCGCAACATATCTTTACCATGAATGTAAAGCTCTGCGGAGGCTCCACGCAGAGCTTTCGCCGTAGCCTACGTAATATGCCTGATGTTATAATTGTGCCCTGGTGTGTGCATCGATCTCTTTAAGAGAATAGCAGGGCCGTTGTGTGTGTGTGTGTTCTTGTCTAACTATATTTGTGGGGTCCAAAAACCGGAAGTCCAGTATACTTGTGGGGTCCGGACAGCTTTGTGGGGCCAAAATGCTGGACCCCACAAGGTTAAAGGTCTGTTTGAGGGTTAAGACCTGGTTTTAGGATTAGGGTTAGAATGAGGTTCTGGTTAGGGTGAGGGTAAGGGTTAAGGTTAGGCATTTAGTGGTGATGGTTAAGGTTAGGGTAAGGGGCTAGGGAAAAACCTGTGTGTGTGGGTGTGTGTGTCCTGTTCTTTCTGACCACGGTGGGAAATCTGGAGCAGGAGAAGTTAACCCTCTCCTTGATTTCATGTTTACGGAAAAGGAAAACCAGGAAATGAGTCGGGGGAAATGCAACGCTACCCAGCCACGATGAGAGCCGTGTCGCTGTAGCATGTAGTTAAATTTTTTGAAATGGCACGTCAGGCTACAGCGTAGGGTTAAGAGTTTCTACTGAGGACTGCTTGAGTCCCACAGGTAAGCGAGCCTGGTTTACCTGTGTAATCAATAGGAGTCTCACTGCGAGGTTTCTTGGGCATCTTTGAGGGAAGGGGATCCATTCCAAGCACTTTGTGAAGCTGTCCGAAAGCCGACAGCCTTAAGGCGTGCTGAAGATACAAGAGACGCCATTTGAATAACATATTTACTAAATTGTGAGTATGCTTGATTGTGGAAAAAAAACTGTAAATCAGGACTATGTAACATGATTGTTCATTGACTTTTGGAAAGATGCTGCATTCATTAATCTTAAAAAAAACAGTGAAACAGCGCCCAGGTAGCTCAGTTGGTAGAGCGTGCGCCCATATGTGGAGGTTTACTCCTCAACGCAGCAGGCCAGGGTTCAACTCCAACCTGCAGCCCTTTGCTGCACGTCATTCCCCCCTCTCTCTCTCTCTCTTCATTTTTCAGCTGTTCTGTCAATAAAGGCCTAAAAATGCCCCAAAAACTAATCTAAAAAACAGTGAAACAAAACAGTGAAAACACCTTGAACCCTTAATACTTTTCCTGTTTGATCTTTTTGAATTCCTCTTAAAATAAATAATATTTACACATAAGACAAAATGAGTTTACTTGCAAAAAGTAATGTGCAAAATAATGTGATTCATTGCACAGCCCTTACATGCACACAAACGATGTCTCTCACTCACTTGTGCACTTGCTGTGATGTCTTCTCTCTGCTGGTGGTCCAAGTGACCGATGGCATCTGTGGGTTCCTTCTCACACGGATCAGAGATTCCAGCACAATCTACAACGCAAAGAAATGATATGGCTTAACACTTGAACTGAAAAAGTGCAATTAAAACTCAAATATATTTTGCAGAAGACACAGCACATACACACCTGGCATGAGGATTCCTGAAGCCAGACACTCTAACACTCTCCGCAGAGCTTCTCCTGCCCCCATGGGCCGGTTCCCTGTGCCAATGGCTTTCTCACAGATCAGCTCCAGTGGCTGAGAGAGAGAGAGACAGAGAGAGAGAGAGAGAGAGAGAGAGAGAGACAGAGAGACAGAGACAGAGAGAGAGAGACAGAGAGAGAGACAGAGAGAGAGACAGACAGAGAGAGAAAAAGAAATAAAGAGAAAAAGGGAGAAAGGGAGACGCTTGGTTTAAGGATGCCATTTTTAAGCTTTGGCCACTAACGGAGAGATTTTAGGTCACTGCGTTAGATCGGATCTCTGCACACCATGATGGCGGCATCTTTTTTTTTCAGGCAGGCAAAGCTTTATCAAAAGAGAAATGTTAATATCAATAAAGAAAGCTTTGGGATTTTGAGCAGCCACCTCAGTCTTTAAAAAGGTCCCATATTGTAACGGTGAGATTTCCATGTCAGTTTGGATAAAGCAGGTCAAGGTACCAGGGTTTTCCCTGCCATTATAAGTCTTAAGGCGCTGACACACCGGGCCGATAATCGGCCGTCTGACAGTCTGGCGAGGTCGCTGACTCGAGTCTGTTTGGTGTGTTCGTGCCGTCGTCCGTCTGAGGGGCCGTCGGCGGTGGAGAGCTAACCAGGAAACGGGATGAGCGTGACTACAGTCTCTCAACATCTGATGAAAGTCTTTTAAACTGACCTTTGCTGATCTGAAATGAAGACAGATTCAGCAACTGCACGGCCTGTTATACGGTCCTGTAAGTACGTATGCTAGTCTTCCTTGCTTGATGTGAATGTCCTAGATTACGTCTCGTCTCTTCGGTGTGCTCTGAGGAACTTTTTGGACCAACTCGGGGAGACTGATCAGTCACACTGGCTTTACTGCTGACGGTCGGCGTCTGGTCCGAGGGTGTAACGGCCGCCTGGTCCGAGGGTGTAACGGCCGCCTGGTCCGAGGGTGTAACGGCCGCCTGGTCCGTGCGTCTGGGCCTTAACTCTCGGTCGGCGTGTTCCTTTAAGACCCAGCGGAAACCCTGACAGACATTTTGCATTTACTGTAAAACCCTGGTAAAGAGGAAGCTTTCACTCACCCAGCCACGAAGCGAGGCCCATGTGGGGACGCGAGCGCAGAGGTCCCTTAGGATCCGAATGACGATGACGCAGGAGCGCAGCCCGTTAGCTCTAGCCTGGAGACACAAGCAGGGAGGGGGGAGGAAGGGGCACGAGGAGGACAAGCGGCCTTAGTCAAAGAGGAAGACTATGTGAGGCCTAAAGCAAAAATAAACATCCAAATAACTGAAAGTAAATCAAAATGAAGCCACACAGACTACAACAGCTTAGCTTTGTCATTATGGAAATGTCGGAAGGTATTATGTTTCTATCGCTTTGTTTTAAAGACCCTACCTATGATCAAAGTCAATCTCCAACGGGATTTGGTGGTGTAGTTATCAGACAGACGTTTCTGTTTCATGCTCTTGAATTAAGTCCAGGAGGAATCGTGTGAACAAAGCCACATCGAAACTTGATAACAGTTTTAATGTGACAACGAAGTGAAGGGTTTAAAAAAGGGTGTGCTTGTGTGTGCCGTCATTGAAAGGAGCGATGGTGAAGTCAGTGAAAAAGTAGTTGACTCAAGGTGCAATATTCCTGGTGATCTTGTGGCACACAGAGGGACAGAAAAGCCAAAGAGCAGGAAAAGCTGAGGCCACATTCTGCACTACTCAAAGCAGTAGAGATGGAGCACTGATTTGATAAAGTGTGAAAGCCGAAGATGACACGCCACAGAACTATGAGTTATCGATATGGTTCATTACAAAAACACATTCCTCTTAAAACTACAGATTGGGGCAGCAGTGCTCTACAAGTAGCTTGCATAATAGCTGTACGTACACACTGCAGCCGACTTGAGCTTCTAAGTTACAGGAAGTCATTCATTCTTAATGGAAGCTGGCTTCTCTCAGCTGCACGGAGCAGCAAATCCTTCAGCGTCACGTTTTGGGTCGTGTTGAGCGACCAGAGCTTCAAGCAGAAAGCTGAAGTTTATGGTAATGAAATGTGACGCCGTTCAGCGGGAAACGACCAGCAACCAATCGGAACATAGACGTCCTTCGCTCTGGCTGATCCAAGAGAACATACAACGTAAACTGTCGTTTCTACCAAAACATGAAACCGAGAAAACGGAGGAAACGCTCATCATCGCTGTTGCTGGGTTCCCTATCATTGATGATGGGACTATGTTTGCGTATAGGGACCAGTTACAAAAAAAACAAGGCATGGGATAGAACAGCTGGGATAGTTGGTGTGTCTGGTGAGTTGGTTAAGTGCGTGATGCATGTTTCTCTGGGACATGTTTTCATGCTAATCCAATGTGTTTGTAGCTTGAAACAAGCTAGCGTGGACCGCTGATTAGCTTACAACGCTAGTATTCTGGGCACTGGTAGAGTAAAAACAGATATTTATACCACCAAAAAGGCTCAAAATATCACCACACTTCACCGGTAGCATAGTGAGGATCCCTAAATGTTAACAGAAGCATTGAGAACATTGTAAGTGTTCAGACAGTTTATTAAAAAGATAGTTTAGGAAGACAGTAGCTCAAAGACGGCGGCCGCCTGTATACGAGCATAAGTGTCTTTATAATCTCTCTCTTTAATAAACTGTCTGAACACTTACAATGTTCTCAATGCTTCTGTTAACATGTAGGGACCCTCATTATGCTACCGGTGAACTGTGGTGATATTTTGAGCCTTTTTGGTGGTATAAATATCTGTTTTTACTCTACCAGTGCCCAGAATACTAGCGTTGTAAGCTAATCAGCGGTCCGTGCTAGCTTGTTTCAAGCTGCAAACACATTGGATTAGCATGAAAACATGTCCCAGAGAGAGACAGAGTGGGGACACATCTGTTAATAACCCCTAGGTTCGTTTTGCACCTGAATTGTCCTACAAGTACGTATGCTAGTCTTCCTTGCTTGATGTGAATGTCCTGTCACGTCAGAGCGGCCAAAGCTTCCCCGTACGTCCTTGACAGGGCGGCCAGAGCTTCTTTTGCAGCTAGAGGGGCGTGCATGTAACAAACTGTACGCCACAATGGGTAATGACAACCATCCCCCTCTACAACGTCCTGGCTGGACAGAGGAGCAGTTACAGTGAGCGACTGCTCTCGCTGCACTGTAGGACAGAGAGGTTCAGGAGATCCTTTGTCCCCCCAGTCATCAGGCTTTTTAACACCACCTCAACACCCCCACCCACCCCAAATATACCAGCCCAGATGACAACTGGGCTGTGTGCAGTAGTTATAATCATGCTGCTCTTACCCTGTTTTTAACTATTGTGAATGCCTTTGCATTGTATTTAGGGCTGTCAAACAATACATTTCTTAAATCAGGATTAATCAGGTTTTATCACATGATTAAAATGCTATTATTTTGCATTTCAGAACAGTTTTTAAGTACATACTAACAATGGAAAGCCATTCTTACCAGTGGATCTTGATTGGGAATCAAATGAATGCAAAGAAAGTGACTTTATGAAGTTGACTTTAAGATTTGTATCCGTTAAATATTTATTTATTAACTGTAAACAAAAGAAAAACGTGTGAATCTGTCATTATTGCACAACTCAGAACATGCCGACCGTAGCACGTCTTTAAGACCCGAGTCCTCTACGATGCTGACAGGTCTGCAGTTAGCTGCCACCCGTTTTGCAAGAGCTGTAGTAATTTTTTGGGATTTGGTTTCATCCACAGGTCGGCAAGTAGCACTCTCCAAAATACTGCTTTACCTGAGTGGGTAGCATGCTAGCGTTAGCATCACGTTAACTGTACGACTATGCTTAGCTCGTAGCTGGTAGCTCCAGCTTGACGTGCTTCGGTGATATTTTAGTTCAGCTTTACACAACGTGCGTATGGCTTTGACTCGTCTACGAGCCGTCTGGGAGTTTTGGAAAATAAAAAGCTCCATTCAGAGTTATTGCTGCTGTGTTTCTCCATCATGCTGCAGCCTGCAGCAGCAGGATGTGTTAGGAGGAAGTGGCAGCTTGATGAGAAGTAACGGTGCTGCAAAGGGTCAAAATAGTAGCTGTTATTCCCCACGCCAAGCCCAGTGAGGTGTAAAATAATAAATGGCGGCATGCAATTAATGCGTTAATGAACGCGTTATGCTTGGCTCTTAAAGCCTAACTCTCGCCAAAATGCAACCTAGAGTCTTTCTGTGAATGTACCCGAGTCAAACTTTTGTTTAAAAGCATATTTAGGACGGAAACGCCACTTTTAAGATGGACCGTATTCTGGTTTTTGGGTCAAATGGCCTTTTGAATGGGAGAGCTAGGGACGCTACGATGCTAGCCTCAAAATATCTATGTTTAAACCACTAAGAAGGCTCGACACAACATGAGACTTTGCTCCAAGTATCACCAGGGACTCTACACCTTAACCAAAGCACTGACAACATTGGTTGTGTTCAGAGTTTACTAAAAAAGGTTTTAACAACTCACGTTAGCTGTTGTTCTTCCGGTCTCCGTCTATCGAGCCAGTCAGAAATAGTCGAGGGAGGAGAATAAAGATGGAAAGCTCCTAAAGCTTAGTTCCATAGAAATGCACAGATACCTTGTACCGTTGACCTTGTAGTTGAAAAAGGAGCCTCATATAAGAATGACATTTCCTCCTATGGAGTCCGTTCATTCACATTCAGAGATCGCCTATTTTGGACTGGGAAAATGGAGGCTAGCGTAAACAACAACTGCTAACGGAAGGTGTTAAAACCTTTTTTTAGTAAACTCTGAACACAACCAGTGTTGTCAGTGCTGTGGTTAAGGTGTAGAGTCCCTGGTGATACTTGGAGCAAAGTCTCATGTTGTGTCGAGCCTTCTTAGTGGTTTAGAAATAGATATTTTGAGGCTAGCATCGTAGCGCCCCTAGCTCTCCCATTCAAAAGGCCATTTGACCCAAAAACCAGAATACGGTACATCTTAAAAGTGGCGTTTCCGTCCTAAATATGCTTTTAAACAAAAGTTTGACTCAGGTACATTCACAAAAAGACCCTAGGTTGGATTTCGGCGAGAGTTAGGCTTAACGCGTTAATGCCGACAGCCCTAATTGTATTTAGGAACTAATTAAGGGAACTGTGTGGTGTATGGGAATGTGTGTTGATGTGTGAGCTGCTGGACACATGAATTGCCCCACGGGGATGAATAAAGTATCTTCTATCCATCTATCAAGTCAGCGGCGGTGTGTACGTACAGTAATGTGAAAACAACAACTCACACCAACACTGACATCATAGAAATATTGCACCTGGATACATTTTGTCGTGTTAGTCCCAGATATAATGCTGATTGAGTTAAGAAGCTGTGAAGGAAGACTAAGGAACTCGGGGACTAAAAAGCAGCATAAAAAAATAAAATAGCACTGCGGTGGAACCTGTTAAGTGAGCAAAGCAACTCTACAAAAAGTGTAATGACAAAAGTTTCCTAAGAAACAAACATCAAGATCATTGAGTATTACTACAGGAAGTACACTTCAAAATAAAAAAGGAGGAAAAAACATGAAATAACGCCCAAATAAAAAGACAAAAAGAACAAACAGCATAAAACCAAACTCAAAACTACTTCTGTTTTAGGAGACAAATAAAGACAAGATCCAAACCTGGAACCACTTAGCGTGGCGGAGAGACGCCAAGGCAGTTAGGCATTTCTGCCTGTCCAGAACATCCGGGGGATCGTTGACTGAAAGCGAGTCTATTGGCAGGTGGAATAAGAAGACAAGGTACAGTTTGACCAAGGGGAGTTCTGTCAGCCGGCCAGGGGGAACACAGGCAGCCTTCCCAAACCACAGGCAGGAGGGGGAAGGGGAGGGGGACCCCTCCACTGCAGAACCACAAAACGCTCTCAACCTCCCAGAAAAAATAGTTTTGCACGTTCCCGCACACAATGATTAGACTTACAACTAGGGATGTTGATGATTAACCGTTTAACCGACAAACTAAATAACGTTTTGGGCTTTTCCGCCTTTATGTTGACAGGACAGCTATGTGAGAAAGGAGAGAGAGAGAGAGAGGGGGAAGATATGCAGGAAATCACAGGTCGGACTTGAACCCTGGACCTCTGCGTCGAGGTATAAACCTCTTAGTATATGTGCGCCTGCTCTACCACTGAACCAACCCGGCCACGACCGTCAAATGTTCAAGAATCAGTTGAACAGTAAAGTAAAAACAAAAGTTATTAAAAAAATACTTTTTCTGCATGATGAAATAGGCTATATACAATCTATGTTTTAACTGGTACTTGCTAGTGCTAGTTTTTCTGCTGGATGCCTCACAGCGGAGCACTTCGGGACACATGCCACTATATTAAATCGGCCGCCATTCACACAGAATACGTCAGGCAGACACACAGCTACACAGAGCTGCTACAGAGAAAGGCTCAGACATACACGCTCAGACCGCTGTGGACTTGTGTCAGTCGTGCAAGCGGTTCCAGGAAAGTGTCTGCAAGTGTCCGCGACAATGCACAGAACCTTTGGTGTTTTTCCATCACATGCTACCTGTTCGCCTCGCCTCTACTCGCCACACTGTGCGTCCGTTTTCCATTGCAGATGTTAGTACCGCCTCAGCGTGGCTGGTCGTTATATGCCGGCTCGACGCATGCACCAGCACACAAGTATAAACATCAGGCCACTTGAGCTTGTTTTCCAGTTCTGTGGAGGCTCCACGCAGAGCTTTCTCCGTAGCCTATGTAAGTGGCCTGATGTTTATACTTGTGTGCTGGTGTGTGCGTCGAGCCGGCCACGTGTGTGTGTACGTGGCTACGGAGAAAGCTCTGCCTGGAGCCTCCGTAGAACTGTAAAACAAGCGGCGCCGCAGGAAACTGCCGTGACCTCACGCGACACCCAGAACGTGGAAGGTGTGTTGTTGTCAGAAGACACATTTAGTTTCTAATGAAGCTGGAGGCAGCAGAAATAAACACAGCTGGATAAACTATTTAAAACTGGCGGGTTTGTTCAGGACGCCCCCGTCTGTCGCTTTCACGTCACCTTTTCGGCTCGCCTCAGCTCGCTGGGAACCTCGACTGAGGTGGTACTACATAAAGTACCTGTTAGCAGGTACCAGGGACTTTTTTTCGTTTGGAAAACCAAAAAAGGCGAGTCGAGCAGGTACCACGTAATGGAAAAGCGCCATTTGTGGCTGTGCGAATGATACAAGTCCGCAGCTGTCCACGTGACATAATGAAAAGTACGTCTGTGTGTCCTGGACGGGTGAACTGGGACTTTGTTGCCTGCTTGTCGGTTAACGGTCATTTAACGAGGGTCAGCTATCGGTTAGAAAAAAACCCTCTAAATTAAAGTAGCATCCCAATTTAAAACCCATCAGAACGACCGTATTGTGAAGTGGGTTAAAACTCCCGGTCTTAATCCTTTTTTTTTTGTTAAGGGCCAATTGGTTGTATCAAAATGGGAGGTTGTGTCTCTATAGTTACTTCAACTTTCAGTGCTTAAAAAAGGTCTGCTTTTTCTCTCCAGGCGATAACGGGAGGTAGAGCCCCTCCCCTTTGCCCTATATACTGGGTACACTGCACTTTGCCCCTTCCGAGACAGAGAGCGGCCAGTTGGTCAAAGGTCCAGCGTCCCTAAAAAATTGACAAACTAGAAGGCTTGACAGAGAGAATCAGAATTGGAACCACAGGCAGAAGTTATCAGATGCACAAAAAGTGGGTATCAAAACAAGTCCACACTGCAGCAAAACTGATGGCTTAAGAAAATAAAAATAAAGACCCAAACTGGGCATCACTGCTCGCACGGGGCTACAAATAAGGTCAAGGTTCAACACCTGCTAAAACTGAGATCCTTACTACAGTTAGATGCTTTGAATGGAAATCTTACATTGTTCTTGTAGTTAAGCATTGTGATTATATACAAATGTCATGATGCCTTGCACTATGACTACCTAACAACTGTGGCCGACCCCGATGGATTTTGTGGTTGGACGTACATGAAGAACCCAAGTGTCCCTTGTCGTTATCTGTAACCTCGAGCCTTCCCTGCTAACGAACATCAGACTGTTGGGTCTAACAACAGAGGACAGTTTCACCATGTTTTGCTACTCATTTTTGCTGCAATGCAAACCGTTCATCATCAATGATAAAACACATGCAAACAAAGTGGTCTCTCTTTTTGGTTAAATTCTCAGTAAGCCTTCATTTCGTTGGTGAGCTTGATCATTAAAAGGGAGGGGGGGGGAAGAGAAAGCCATGTCTTCAGCTGCAGTCAGAAAACTACCTGCCCTATACTGTATATTGGGCCATCAAAAATGTACAATTACATCACATGGAACTACG
The DNA here is from genome assembly GCF_031162955.1 of Sander vitreus. Taxonomy (NCBI): domain Eukaryota; kingdom Metazoa; phylum Chordata; class Actinopteri; order Perciformes; family Percidae; genus Sander; species Sander vitreus. Next base: position 28,373,550 of record NC_135869.1, on the reverse strand, counting down.
AGAGAGTCTAGAGAGCTATAAGCATAGCACAGTTTCGTTATGTGACGGTGCATTCTGGTCCCCTAGCTCCATTGAAGGCCCAATAAACAATATCTATCTAGCCTGGTTTGCCAGCCTGGCCTCCCTGCTGGAGGAAGGGCGGCCCTCAAAGAGACACAGAGGCCCTCAGGTACAGGCTTACCTCCGGAAGCAGCCCTCTCGATCTCCTCACGGACCAAAGGGGAAGTCAGGTGAATGGTGAGGGTGAGAGGGGGCTCCTTGGCGTTCTTGATGACGATGCTGGCCTCGCGGATGTGCTGCGTCACCACATACTTTTCTTCTGTGATCGTCTGGGAAAGAGCAAAGTGTTTGAGACTAGGCTTTGGCGATAGAGCGCCTCCATTTACAAATCGTGCTTACTCGAGATAGGCAATCTGATCAGCAGTTTACAACATTAAAATCAGACAATATTAGAACATTCATCATGACACAAACAGGAAAAGAAACAGGCTAGTCTGGCTTAGCTGTCCTTCCTCCTGCTTGGCAGACGTGCAGCAGTAAGCATAGTGCCTCATTTCTGGTTTTCTGGCAGCAGCTGGGAAGCTAGGGGGGGCTGGGTGACTGTCCGAAGGAAGCATAGCCCATCAGGTGTCAGATCCACAGTAGGAAAGACGGCAGACTGGTTTGTAATCAAGGATCAACAGTGTTTCCTCTGTTTATTAATTTCTGCCACCACGGTATCAGAAATAGGGCAGACGCACAACAGGTGCTGTCACTTCTGTTCCATCTTTGTTGGGTGTCGCACATGCGCAGTACCTAGGTAAGGACTACTAGCCAGTCAGAAGCAGAGTATGAGGGCGTGCCCTGACAGTACCTAGGTAAGGACTACTAGCCAGTCAGAAGCAGAGTATCAGGGCGTGCCCTGACAGTACCTAGGTAAGGACTACTAGCCAGTCAGAAGCAGAGCATGAGGGCGTGTCCTGACAGTACCTAGGTAAGGACTACTAGCCAGTCAGAAGCAGAGTATGAGGGTGTGCCCTGACAGTACCTAGGTAAGGACTACTAGCCAGTCAGAAGCAGAGTATGAGGGCGTGTCCTGACAGTACCTAGGTAAGGACTACTAGCCAGTCAGAAGCAGAGTATGAGGGCGTGCCCTGACAGTAGCTAGGTAAGGACTACTAGCCAGTCAGAAGCAGAGTATGAGGGCCCTGACAGTACCTAGGTAAGGACTACTAGCCAGTCAGGAGCAGAGTATGAGGGTGTGCCCTGACAGTACCTAGGTAAGGACTACTAGCCAGTCAGAAGCAGAGTATGAGGGGCCCTGACAGTACCTAGGTAAGGACTACTAGCCAGTCAGAAGCAGAGTATGAGGGGTGCCCTGACAGTACCTAGGTAAGGACTACTAGCCAGTCAGAAGCAGAGTATGAGGGTGCCTGACAGTACCTAGGTAAGGACTACTAGCCAGTCAGAAGCAGAGTATGAGGGCGCCCTGACAGTACCTAGGTAAGGACTACTAGCCAGTCAGAAGCAGAGTATGAGGGCGTGCCTGACAGTACCTAGGTAAGGACTACTAGCCAGTCAGAAGCAGAGTATGAGGCGTGCCCTGACAGTACCTAGGTAAGGACTACTAGCCAGTCAGAAGCAGAGTATGAGGGCGTGCCCTGACAGTACCTAGGTAAGGACTACTAGCCAGTCAGAAGCAGAGTATGAGGGCGTGCCCTGACAGTACCTAGGTAAGGACTACTAGCCAGTCAGAAGCAGAGTATGAGGGCGTGCCCTGACAGTACCTAGGTAAGGACTACTAGCCAGTCAGAAGCAGAGTATGAGGGCGTGCCATGCTAGCAGCTAGGCGAGCATTATAACGTGTGTTCCAAAGTGACCACGTTTGTCTCTGAAGTAAAGGCTGGACTACAACAGAGCTGTTTGGAGCAGTTGGTGAACAGGGTTTTCAGTTTCCTTTGGGGTGGACTTTGGGCTTTTTCACTTTGTAAACCTATAACATGCACAAAAAAAAGATATAACACGATACAGGAAAGGGGGAAAGCCAAAAAGCATAATGAGCACTTTAACAAAATAGTAAATAAATAAAAAATAATGAAATGTTGTAATATTGCTAGCAGGAGCGTTATCGCCAGTGCGTCTTTTATCCGCATATGGTTATTATCGGCTTCCCTTCAATTGTTGTCGTAGGATCCAATCGCCAAAAGTCTTTTAAAGACATGACAAAGGAAGTTTTTCTGCCGGTATTTACGCTGAACGGTGCACTGAATTAGCTGAGTCATGTTCTCACCTTGAGCTGCGTAACAAGGTTTTCGGACACTTTCTTCAGCAGATTGATGGTAGGCTTTTCCTTACAGAGGAGCACCAGCTCCAGGTCTAGGTCCCCCTTCAGGAGCAGGCCCTTGGCAACCAGGCCCACCCTCATTACTCCACGCAGAGATCGGGTGGCCTGATCTCTGTGCTCACTGTCAATAAGAAACAGAAGATCCACGGAGGAAGCACAGGAAAGACAAGTGAACTGTGGTTAGAGAAGAGGAATTACAACATTTCTTACCGATAGGGCTGGACGATTATTCAAACATGAAATTCAGAATCTCTTTTCCTATGTTGGTTATTCCGTGTTTTTTAAATCCTTAAAAAAAAAAAAAAAATGCCTTTGGCCGCAGCCGACAGGTCGCGCGTCAATGTGGTGTCGATCTCGCTGGCGTGCCAGGATTTTGACTTTTTTTCAGCGCCGCACAACAAAGCGGAAACAGGAAGCATGGACACCTTAGTTGAGTATATTTACAGCACACACACCTCGTCAGTGAACAAAAACTAAATAAACATTCATTAATCGTGATTTTGGGTCATCCAGCCCTACTTACCGACTCCTTTTCTACAAACTGAACAAGAGGAATACCGTATTTTCTGGACTATAAGTCACATCAGTCAAAAAATGCGTCATGAAGAGGAAAAAAACATATAAGTCGCACTGGACTATAAGTCGCATTTATTTAGACATTTATTTCACAAAATCCAAGACCAAGAACAGACATTTAATCTGGAAAGGAGAGTTATTAAACTACCCAACAGCCCCCAGAACAAGGGGCTGAATACGGTAGGTGTCCTCTATGTTAACGTAACACATTAACAGTTATTAAACTACCCAACAGCCCCCAGAACAAGGGGCTGAATACGGTAGGTGTCCTCTATGTTAACGTAACACATTAACAGTTATTAAACTACCCAACAGCCCCCAGAACAAGGGGCTGAATACGGTAGGTGTCTCTACGTTAACGTAACGTAGCTGCTCTGTTGACGAGCCTCTCCCAGCAGCACGTTGTTCAAGCACCCATCTGTGGACTCCTTCCTCCAGCTCTGGCCATCTGGATTTCAGCGCGACTAGCTTTCTTTGTTTTCTTCATTGCAGTAAGACTAACCTTTTCTCCAGTCCCTCACAAGTTTCTCTCTCACTCCAAACTCTCCTTCTGCTGCTCGATTACCGTTTTCGGTTGTTTAGGGGAAGTGAGGCTGTCCCGTGTGTAGAAAAGTACCGTAAGCAGCAGCTGCCGCTGACACAGTGATGCACATGCTTCTCCATGAGTAGTGACGCTACAGTAGTCAGTGTGTTATGTTCGCTGCAAAAGAAACTAAATCACGTAATCACGACGTCTCCCGGCCATTTTTCACCGCAGAAAGCTGCTACCAGCCAGGCTAAAGCTAACACAGTTAGCCTGAAGAAACAAGGCGTCTGTCCCGACTAACGTTACGGTTCGGAGCTGCGACGCTGGAAACGTAACACTAACCTACAACAGCAGTCTGTTTCTGATATAACGTCATTTACACTGATGTAAGTGCTCTTGGATACACAGTTTGTTGAAGAGTGTGACATGCAGGCTCTGCATGCTCAGCTAACCACCAATCATGATCTATATTAATCAATTGATCAAACAACCAAAGCAGCCCCGCTAGTCGACACCAACCTGACATTTACAGGAAGCAACATGCATTATTAATATCATTCACTTTAGCCTGGATTGATATTATATGAATACAACGGTGTCATGTCAGTCAACCAGTGGATTTCTTCCCAATGTCCCTCTCCTAAATCTCTTCAGAAGAGGAGTCACAGCCTGACTTGCTTTGGTTTTTGTAAAGTATTAAAGATTAGTGATGTAGATGCTCCCCTACAAACCATCCAGTAGTTGAGAATGATTTAGTATTTCTAAATAGGGATATTTATGTCCTCTCTTTTGTAAACATTAGTCTTTTTCATATCGCAATATATATCTCAGGGAAAAAATATCACAATCTAAGTTTTTTCCAACATCGTGCAGGCCTAGTTTTCAGCATGAAATAACATTTAAACATGTTCAATTATATATATTTTGATATACAAGTCGCAGGACGGGCCAAAGTATGAAAAAAAGTGTGACTTATAGTCCAGAAAATACGGTACGATCCCTGAGAGCTCCTTACCTTTCCTTATCCGTCTCAGCGCTATCAGAATCAGACTTGGAGGTTCCCTTCTCCTGCTTATCTAGCCAGTCAGAGACAGCCTTGAGGGCCCGCTCTGTGTGGGACACCATGTTCTGTACGTTTTCCAGTTCCTCCTGAGTTGGGTAGATGACCGAGTGTTTGGCCATGACATGGCGGTCATCGTTCATGAAGACGCGCATGGAGCGGTGGCGCATCGGGGGAGGCTAGGGGCGAGAAGACACAAGATCATTAGTAAGGAAGTAGTACCAAAGAGGCTCGTGCTGCGACGGGGTTAGCAAAGACCAATTTATAACAGATACGATAACAGAAATGTTATGTTAAGAAACAGTTATAGATAGAGAGACACACACACACAGAGAGAGAGAGACACACACACACACAGAGACACAGAGAGAGACACACACACACACACACACACAGAGAGAGAGACACACACACACACACAGAGAGAGAGACACACACACACACACACACACAGAGAGAGAGACACACACACAGAGAGAGAGAGACACACACAGAGAGAGAGAGACACACACAGAGAGAGAGACACACACACACACACACAGAGAGAGAGACACACACACAGAGAGAGACACACATTTTTGGCAGGAGTCAGCCAGCCTTCCAAAAGAAAGCACAATAAAAAGGGAGGAAACCAGCAGGACTTTCAACCCAACCAGACATTTGTGATTCTTTTTAAAAAGAAAAAGGCATTTTAAATGTAATATTTAGCTGGTGGAGTTTCCCACCTGCCCGTTAACTTGGCTGGTGAGTCTAAAGGGTGATATCAGGTTTTATTTAGAGCAGTTATTTACAGTAAGGACCTTCATTAATCCTGCTTAATGGCACAAGCCTTCATCAAGATAAGAACCTACTCTCTCTCTCTGTCACTCACTTGTCTTTGATTAATTAAAATAATAGAGTAACAAGGTCTCCTGTCTGAGCTTCTAACACCAGTGATGACACCGGCTCCGTGTCTGTGCAGGCAGCCAAAGCCTATTTAGTTGGAGGCATTGATGTGGAAGCTACAGCATGTGTTCCTAAAGCCCCGGGCAGACTGCAGTGACAACACGCTTGCATCAGTCCTGTGACATAAATTAGACGTGACACGTTTGTGCCGTTAGCAGAACATTTCACAAAAAGGCCAGTGTGTCCTGTGCTTTAGCTACCAGCCAATTGTCAAACACTAACATCACATGATACCGAAATATCAGCAATCAAAGACTGAAATGAAGACATTACCATTGTTGTTCTAGAGACCGTGTTGACTCTTATATCCAGTGAATGACGATTCAGCCGATGACAAGGTTGCAGTCCGTCTGTACAGGACAAGGAAGGAAAACATGCAAATGTTTTAATGTACTTATTATAGTAAAGGCAGTATTTAGATGTCACTGTGAGAAAATCTGCAGCCAACTAAAAACTAACAGATCCACACAAGGATGGATGGCTGGCCCACATCTGAGAGGATAGGAGAGTGAAACCCTTCACTCATTTGTCAGTGAAATAAAGTGGTTACCAGCTGTAGCAACAGAAGAGGATTGTTGACAGCAACACATGCCTCAGATTACAGGCTCTGACAACCCGAAAAGGTAGTCAGACTCAGTCCCCGAGGTCCAAAATGTGCCTCAGAACACACTGAAGCGACGCCGACGAGCGTACGTTCTGCATATGCATTATTAAAATGATGGGCAAGATATAGAGACTAGTTCAACCCAAAAAAAATCATAGTTTCAGTATGAATAAGCATGATATAACTGCAACAACATACTATGTCATACAGCGTTTTATTTAAAATGTTCAAGCGACTTTAAAGTCCCAGTGTGTAACGTGTGTAGTTCTGTGTTGCCCGTTCACAAACGTGTCCTTTCTCATGAATATTTACCTCCACCATCAGTTCCTAGTATTCATTTTGGCTTGAAATGTAACATTTACGTTAGCATGAACTGGGGGAGACGCTCCATATTCATGCTGCATCTAGAAATACGTTAGCTGGTAAGAGACATACAGGACATACTGCTCCACCTTAGTGAGTGTGTGTGTGTAAGGGACATACAGCTCCACCTGTGTGTGTAAGGGACATACTGCTCCACCTGTGTGTGTGTAAGGGACATACTGCTCCACCTGTGTGTGTGTGTGTGTGTGTGTGTGTGTGTGTGTGTGTGTGTGTGTGTGTGTGTGTGTGTGTGCAAGGGACATACTGCTCCACCTGTGTGTGTGTAAGGGACATACAGCTCCACCTGTGTGTGTGTGTGTGTGTAAGGGACATACAGCTCCACCTGTGTGTGTGCAAGGGACATACTGCTCCACCTGTGTGTGTGTAAGGGACATACAGCTCCACCTGTGTGTGTGTGTGTAAGGGACATACAGCTCCACCTGTGTGTGTGTGTAAGGGACATACAGCTCCACCTGTGTGTGTGTGTGTGTAAGGGACATACAGCTCCACCTGTGTGTGTGTAAGGGACATACAGCTCCACCTGTGTGTGTGTGTGTGTGTGTAAGGGACATACAGCTCCACCTGTGTGTGTGTGTGTGTGAGGGACATACAGCTCCACCTGTGTGTGTGTGTGTGTGTGTAAGGGACATACTGCTCCACCTGTGTGCGTGTGTGTAAGGGACATACAGCTCCACCTGTGTGCGTGTAAGGGACATACAGCTCCACCTGTGTGCGTGTGTAAGGGACATACAGCTCCACCTGTGTGCGTGTGTAAGGGACATACTGATCCACCTTTCACGTTTTCACTGTCACATGACAAACTCACAGGTGCTGCTAATGGGTATCGTGTAATACGTCTCCCTAACAAGAGGCAGCACTAATCTGTATGGTCGCCCAAACAATGAAAACCGGAAATGAGGGAAATCTCTTAGTGATAGACCGATTTCATCGGCAGGCCGATACATCGAGCTGATATTTGTGTTTTTACGTGTATCCTCCGATACGATCGGCTGTTTCCCGGCCTTATTTACAGACATGCACGTGCACCCATCCATATGATGCACATTGCACACATAATTTGGGTGATATGAATGTAAGATGATTGCAGAAGTGACACAGATCTGTGTTTTTGTTTATTATTTTTAAAGAAATAACGCCGTCGTTAGTCCTCGTTTTCATCAGAGAGTGGTGATAGTAGTCAAGAAGGATCCTTGTTACTCCTTGCTGAACGGGAGAAAATACTACGACTAGTCATAAGATACTGGCGTTGTCAGCTCTCGGGTTTCTCGTGCACTGATTGGCTAGTCAAGGGCTAGCTCTCCACCAATCAGATTGGTCACTAAGTCCGCCTGCCCACTGGCGGATTCAAAGTCAAGTCAAATCGGCCCAAATGAAGGCCGACGGCTCTGAGGGACGGCCGACAGCACGGAGCACACCGAACACACTCGAGTCATTTCAAGGCAAGTCAGGTTTTTTGGCCTCCTTCACACTGGCTGCGTGGCGTGAGTGTGTCAGCTGCGTGGCGTGAGCGCGGCATTTCTGTGGCGTGTCAGCTGCGTGGCGTTTTCTATGTGAGGCTGCTGCTGCTAGCCTCATCTCTACACATGGATGTTTCCCATGAACATAAATATAAATATATTTTGATCTGATTACAGCAAAGACAACGTCGGCAGGATTGACGGTGAAATAGGCTCCAGAATATTTCCTTCTGGATTGACAGGTGACATTAGAAAATCTATAATTATTATATTTATATCAAAACCTCGAGACTTTCAAACATCAACATGTCATTTATTAATATGTATTTGTGTCTAAATGACATATAAACATCTTTTCCTATTCTATGTTTCCTGGAAACGCTTCCAACACGCTGGCGTGTCGCGTGAAAAATAGGCGTCGGTCCTATTTCTAGCATGCATGCGACGTGCGTGTTACGCAGCCAGTGTGCACGCTCTAACCTGTTACCATGGGAGCCCAAATATAAACGGACACTCCACGCTGCGGACACACTCACGCCACGCTGCCAGTGTGTAACCGGCCTAAGACTTGTCTATGTACACAAAAGGCTTATTTCTCTAAACTATTGTTCACTAATGTGTCTAAGTCTGTGTTAGTGAGCACTCCTCCTCTGCTGAGACAATCCATCCTCCTCACAGGTGTGCCTTAGGCTGGCCACTCTAAAATGTGCAGTTTTACTGTATTGGGGGGGTCCAGGAGGGGTCTGAAAACCAGTCAGTATCTGGTGTTAGGGTTCATCCATGAAGAGAACACCTCTCCAAAGTGCCAGACACCATCGAATGTGAGCATTTGCCCACTCAAGTGGGTTACGACGACGAACTGCAGTCAGGTCGAGAGAGACAGAGAGAGAGAGAGAGAGAGAGAGAGAGAGAGAGAGAGAGAGACAGACAGAAAGAGACAAAGCGAGACAGAGAGAAAGAGAGAGACAGACAGAGAGAGAGAGAGACAGAGACACAGAGAGAGCCAGAGAGAAAGACAAAGAGAGAGAGAGAGAAAGACAGAGAGACAGAGAGAAAGACAAAGAGAGAGAGAGAGACACAGAGAGAGCCAGAGAGAAAGACAAAGAGACAGAGAGAGAGAGACAGAGACAGACAGAGAGTCAAAGGGATGAACCCTAATACCAGATACTGACTTGTAACTCGCCCAATGTTCGACCACGGGAAAAAGGCTTCTGGGGGCTCGTTTGGCTCGAGGTCACGGTGCAAAGGACCCTAGGGTGAAATTACTCCGAACCATCCCTATACTGGTACTCATACTCCGACTTTGGATATTTTAGTTAGTTTCGAGGAAGACCACTTTAGACCAGGTCCAGATCGGAAACCTCTATACCCAGACTTGTCAAATCAGGATTACATTATTCTAGAGAGGCTTAAGATTCTTAAAAAAAACAGTTTAATATCCGTAAAAGCTGTATTATATTTGTGAAATTAGGGGAGATTGCAGGGTTTGTTTTGTCACATGTAGCCCACATTGAACCAGGTTCAGATCATTCATTAATCGTGACACACCCACAATGCACAATGCTCATCCGCTTATCCGGGGTCGGGTCGCGGGGGTAGCAGCTCCAGCAGGGGACCCCAAACTTCCCTTTCCCGAGCCACATTAACCAGCTCCGACTGGGGGATCCCGAGGCGTTCCCAGGCCAGGTTAGAGATATAATCCCTCCACCTAGTCCTGGGTCTTCCCCGGGGCCTCCTCCCAGCTGGACGTCCCTCCACCTAGTCCTGGGTCTCCCCCGAGGCCTCCTCCCAGCTGGACGTCCCTCCACCTAGTCCTGGGTCTCCCCCGAGGCCTCCTCCCAGCTGGACGTCCCTCCACCTAGTCCTGGAACACCTCCCTAGGGAGGCGCCC
>NC_135869.1:28346284-28358784 GCF_031162955.1 Sander vitreus | reverse complement strand
TTTTGAAGTCTCTGTGGGGTTTTTCCCCAAATCTTTAAAGCTTTTTATTATATTTGTCACTTTTTTTGACATTTTTGTCACTTTTTTCAGTTCTTTTATCAATTGATTTTTCTTCAAATGCTATAAAATGGACTAAAACACCAACATTCAATGAAAGTAGTGAACTGATTATTTATTTAACTTGTTAAGAGCGTTGTAGTGAACCCACATTATGTTTTTTGGACAGTTTGTTTGAAAGAAAACCCAAATTTCTGATAGAGAAACTTTTTTCAGATTAGCCCGACAACAACAGGAGGGTTAAACCTGACTCATCATTCATTACAAACTCACACAGCATGCAGCCCAACATAAACCCAAAATAACTTTATTATACATTTGGAGGAGATCCTAAAGTTTCCAAAGATACCAAATATCTCCGTGTGAAATTTGGGAAAATGTGTATAAAATGATGCTCGAGACATTTTATGAACTACTCTCATTTGATAGAATGGTGCGGCCATTAAAAGCTGAAACAAGAAGATGCCAAATGTACAATCACACATTTCTTCTGATCTTAAAGATACTACAGATACTACAGGTACTACAGATACTACTAAAACTCACCACCAGACGGCCGTTACACCCCGACCAGACGGCCGTTACACACCCACCAGACGGCCGTTACACACCGACCAGACGGCCGTTACACCCCGACCAGACGGCCGTTACACCCACCAGACGGCCGTTACACCCCGACCAGACGGCCGTTACACCCCCACCAGACGGCCGTTACACCCCGACCAGACGGCCGTTACACCCCGACCAGACGGCCGTTACACACCCACCAGACGGCCGTTACACACCCACCAGACGGCTGCACACCAACCAGACGACCGTTACACCCCGACCAGACGGCCGTTACACCCCGACCAGACGGCCGTTACACACCGACCAGACGGCCGTTACACACCCACCAGACGGCCGTTACACCCGACCAGGCGGCCGTTACACACCGACCAGACGGCCGTTACACCCCCACCAGACGGCCGTTACACCCCAACCAGACGGCCGTTACACCCCCACCAGACGGCCGTTACACCCCGACCAGACGGCCGTTACACACCGACCAGACGGCCGTTACACACCGACCAGACGGCCGTTACACACCGACCAGACGGCCGTTACACACCCACCAGACGGCCGTTACACACCCACCAGACGGCCGTTACACCCCAACCAGACGGCCGTTACCCCCCGCCAGACGGCCGTTACACCCCGACCAGACGGCCGTTACACACCCACCAGACGGCCGTTACACACCCACCAGACGGCCGTTACACCCCGACCAGACGGCCGTTACACCCCGACCAGACGGCCGTTACACACCGACCAGACGGCCGTTACACCCCGACCAGACGCCGACCGTCAGCAGTAAAGCCAGTGTGACTGATCAGTCTCCCCGAGTCGGTCCAAAAAGTTCCTCAGAACACCGAAGAGACGAGACGTAATACGTCTCCATAACAGCAGGCGGCGCTAATCTGGATTGTCCCCCAAAAATGAAAACCGGCAGCTGATTGGACGAACGCGTCACGTGGGTCTGGCTGCTCCAGAAACTCAAAGCCAGACTGTCATGGCGTCTCGTTCAGAATACGATCTCATATTGTCCTAAAATAGTTCACCGTAACGTGTTTCTGGAAACATCTGAAGAGAGAAACAGGCCGTGCAGCTGCTGAATCTGTCTTCATTTCAGATCAACAAAGGTCAGTTTAGAAGATTAATGTCAGATGTTGAGAGACTCTAGTCACGCTCATCCTGCTCCCCGTTTCCTGGTTAGCTCTCCACCAATCAGATGGGTCATTATTATCTCGACACTGGGAAATGAGAATCACATCAAGGGCCCAACATGTAGAGTTTATTTACATGCTTTAATATCATTGAAAAGTCAAATACCTCTGCCTGTCTAACTGCACTTCGCATTTGTCTATTTTTTTTGTCATTTTTGTAGTTTTTTTCAACATTTTTTGTGGCTTTCTCCAACATTTTTGTCTCTGTGTTTTTTTTTTTTTTTTAATTAGCTGTTGTTTTCCAACATTGTTGTTGCTTTTTTGGCACTTTTGACATTTAGTTTTCTTCAAAATGTTTGTTGTATTGTTGTCGACATAAAGTCCTACCAAAGTTCCTTAGCCATTATTGAATCTTTTTGGTTTGGCACACAAGCTTGCCAAAATGAGTTGCCTGGAGTTTGACACGTGTTATTGGGGAATTGAGAAGGGTGCGTGTCAAGAGGGTTTAAAATGTTGTTTGGCAGTATTTAAAAAACTAAATACATTCCTTAGGAAGCTACTAAGCCAACAGGAATGTTAAAGGAGACCCATTATGCCCATTTTCAGATTCAGAATTGTATTTGGGGTTTCTACAACAACGTGTTTACATGCTTTTTTACTTAATTGTAGTACTTTTCTTAGTGTCAAGTGCAAAAAGCATTTAACATTCAATAGAAACACCTTGAGGGGGAACACATCACACAACAGGGAAGAGACAAACACAGAAAGACGGAAAATAAGACAACAAAACGCACACAAAAAAGAGGGTTTAGCTCCACTGTGTGTGTGCGCGCATGAGCGTGTGTGTATGTGTGTGTGTGTGTATAGCTGTGTGTGTATGTGTGTGTGTGTGTGTGTGTATGTGTGTGTGTGTGTGCGTGTGTATATAGCTGTGTGTGGATGTGTGTGTGTGTGTGCGTGTGCGTGCATGCATATCCATCTACAGTATGCATGTATGTTTACTCGCCTTAATGCTTAATGCTTTCTCTCGTACTGTCTGTCTGAATATACCTGTATCCTGTATTCACCCTCCCTCAACGCTCTGTTTTGGCGCCTGTCTCTTTAAGCTTCCTTCATTCATTTTCTTTATCTCTTTACTTATTTATATGAAGTTTTATAATGTTTTGTGAGTTATTTATGTATTTTACGGATTGTTTTTGCAGTTTTTCTTGATTGCTTTGACCTGCTTAAAGAAACTGGGATCCACTCAGCAGAGCAGAAAACACCTCTTGCAAATGTGTTAACCCTTTCTCATTGGACTGACACATCCCCCATAGATCAGTCTGCAGGGTTAGGCCGTGTGGCCCCATAGATCAGTCTGCATGGTTAGGCCGTGTGGCCCCATAGATCAGTCTGCAGGGTTAGGCCATGTGGCCCCATAGATCAGTCTGCAGGGTTAGGCCGTGTGGCCCCATAGATCAGTCTGCAGGGTTAGGCCGTGTGGCCCCATAGATCAGTCTGCATGGTTAGGCCGTGTGGCCCCATAGATCAGTCTGCAGGGTTAGGCCGTGTGGCCCCATAGATCAGTCTGCAGGGTTAGGCCGTGTGGCCCCATAGATCAGTCTGCAGGGTTAGGCCGTGTGGCCCCATAGATCAGTCTGCAGGGTTAGGCCGTGTGGCCCCATAGATCAGTCTGCAGGGTTAGGCCGTGTGGCCCCATAGATCAGTCTGCATGGTTAGGCCGTGTGGCCCCATAGATCAGTCTGCAGGGTTAGGCCATGTGGCCCCACAGATCAGTCTGCAGGGTTAGGCCGTGTGGCCCCACAGATCAGTCTGCAGGGTTAGGCCGTGTGGCCCCACAGATCAGTCTGCAGGGGTTAGGCCCGTGTGGCCCCATAGATCAGTCTGCAGGGTTAGGCCGTGTGGGCCCCCATAGATCAGTCTGCAGGGGTTAGGCCGTGTGGCCCCACAGATCGGTCTGCATGGTTAGGCCGTGTGGCCCCACAGATCGGTCTGCATGGTTAGGCCGTGTGGCCCCACAGATCGGTCTGCATGGTTAGGCCGTGTGGCCCCACAGATCGGTCTGCAGGGTTAGGCCGTGTGGCCCCATAGATCAGTCTGCAGGGTTAGGCCGTGTGGCCCCATCGTCAAGACAGAAGATATTTCTTATACTCTACAGTAATAGATGTTTATACTTTACTGTAATATATTTTATTTTGGTTTGGTGTACATATATTTTGTGTAATATTTACAGTATTTCAGTTTTCAGCCACAGTTTGAAAATAATAATCAATGGAATGAATAAAATGTGCATCAAAGCATTTCTGATTCTGGATCCTTCTTTGCAAGAAGGTAAATATGTCAACAGATGTCTCTGGTATGAAAGCTACGTCAGTAATAGACGACAGAGACAAGCAGTGGGGCACTGATCCCCACTGAGAGCTGTATTTAGTATGTTGGTGTCCACTGTGTAACGGTTGATTGGAAGAGCTCAGACACTTGTTTGCAAGTTGTGTTGTTTGAAGGCAACATGTTCTTTTGTTGCATATTTTAGGCAGTTAGAGCCTTTAGCAAACACCATGTGTCATTTAGACCATGAGGGCCACTGTTACAGCCTGGGTGTTAACTGTTCTGAAAAATGTGGAGTTTGAGATGACTGCTGCATCAAAGCAATCAAGAAAAACTGTAACTATCTACAGTTTGTGTACTTAGAGCTTTTATTTATTTATAATAGTTATCTAGTGTGTTTTCATGATGATGGCGTTAGGGGTGGCTCGGTAGGTGGGTGAATGGGGCTGGGGGGGATAATTGTGTTGTGTGTGTGTGTGTGTGTGTGTGTGTGTGTGTGTTCGTGTGTATGTGTGGGTGTGTGTGTGTGTGTGTGTGTAGCTGTGTGTGTGTGTGTGTGTGTGTGTGTGTGTGTGTGTGTGTGTGTGTGTGTGTGTGTGTGTGTGTGTGTGTGTGTGTGTGTATAGCTGTGTGTGTGTGTGTGTGTGTGTGTGTGTGCGTTCTCATTTAACTATACTTGTGGGGTCCCGACAGCTTTGTGGGGCCAAAATGCTGGACTCCACAAGGTTAAAGGTGTGTTTGAGGGTTAAGACTTGGTTTTAGGATTAGGGTTAGAATGAAGTTCTGGTTAGGGTGAGGGTAAGGGTTAAGGTTAGGCATTTAGTGGTGATGGTTAAGGTTAGGGTAAGGGGCTAGGGAATGTATTATGTCAATGACGGGTCCCCACAAAGATAGTGAAACGCACTATGTGTGTGTGTGTGTGTGTGTGTGTGTGTGTATGTGCGTTTACATGCAGGGTGTGATTTACCAGGGAGCAGATGTGTGGGATTCCCCTCTTTCTGGTCTACATATCATCTGCTGAATGTTTTTTCAGGGGGGTGACAGCCCTGTGGGGGGGGTGACAGCCCTGTGTTTTATGTTGACACCACGTCGTGCTATTTCTTTCTGAGATTATTTTCTATTGAACATCCAAGTTCATAAATTGGTGTTTTGGCATGCCTGGCCAAGTGGCTCTAAGGTTATAATCGTGGTGTTGGAAGGGGGATTTAATTCTTGCATGTTATGTTTTGTTGTGCATGCTCAAAACCCCCCCCTCCCTCTGCTTTCTTCACAAATCGCACCGTGTTTACATGTATGAAAAGTGCTATATACATGAAGTTTGATTGATTGAGTCTGATGTAGCAGACTCTCACCAGCAGAGGGCTCCAGCAGATGCAGGAGGTGACCATGATGCCAACCAGCTGCACCACCATCTCGGTGTCGTGGGACCTGGCCGAGCGGCGCTGGAAGCAGGATCTCGTCTTCAGCCGGGCTCTCACCAGCGTGATCCCGCTGATGGTGTTGCACACAAAGGCCGACGCCAGCGAGCTCAGAGCCAGCCCGGAGAACAGCATCACAAAGGCCAGATCCATCGCTCCAGTGCCCTCCATCACCCTGATAAAGCACCACGTCCAAGGGTACTGGTACGTGTACGTACCCAGGCTGAAGAAGGGTAGAAGGGCCACGCATAGAGCCAGCAGCCAGATCAAGGCCAGCGCCATCTTTGTCCGTGCTGTGGTGACCAGACGAGCGTGCAGCAAAGGCCTGGTGACGCCCAGGCAGCGCTCGGCCGCCATGGCGCAGCCCAGGAAGAGAGGGCACAGGCCGAAGAACACCATGCAGCCACCCAGGAACAGACAAGATGCATCCGGATTAGTGGGATCGCCTCGAAAGCTGGAGACGTATCTCCTGAGTACGAGAGCTCCAGGGATGACGTGTCCAGCCAGATCTGTAGCCACCAGGGAGCTGGCAAAGAGCAGGAATGTGGCCTTCGACCGACGCCGGAAGCGGTTGTAAGCCTTGGCGAGAATGATGAGGGCCACCACGTTGAACAGGATGCCCAGAGTCATGGTGAGGCCGGCTGCTGTGGGATCGTTGGGTGGGCGGGTGGCATTGAGCGCCACTACGGCCTCCACCGTGGGGGTGTGGTTACAGAGGGGAACGGTGGCGGTGATGCCCGAGGAGTTGTAGCGCTGCATGGCCAGCATCACCGCTGGGCTCTGGGTCTGATGGGCTTCCACAGGGTGAGAAGATACTGAGAAGAGAAACAAGACTGGGTCATTGTTGGGGCAACCAATCAAGATTGTTTTGTGGTTCGTATTCTATTATCTACTGGCTTCTATGACCTCTGTGAGTTAATCTGAAATAAGTTACAAGCTCAGAGAAACAAAGTGACATATAGGGATATATATATATATAGAAGGATATATAGCCTACATGTTGAGAGAGAGTAGATAAAGAGGTTTCAGAGGAAGGTTCAATGTAGGTTCATGCAGATAAATCATAAAGGAAACCAGTGTGGACGGGTTGGTTCAGTGGTAGAGCAGGCGCATATATACTTCGAGGCTTATGCCTCGACGCAGAGGTCCAGGGTTTGAGTCCGATCTGTGATGATTTCCTGAATTTCCTCCCCCTTTCTCACCTAGCTGTTATAACCGATTAAAGGCGGAAAAGCCCCAAAAAGAAATGAAAACAGTGTAACAGTGTCTGAAACAGATGAGGCTTGGTTCAGAGTTTTTACAGAAGGAAATGTTACGTATTCACAGCAGTCAGCACGGTGAAACGTATAACACCCTCTGACTTTTATGCCTCCCTTTTGCCACCCCAGGGGCGTAAATAGACAGTAGACAGTCGGGGTTAGAGGGGGACAATTGTTCGGGACTCCCCCGGGGTGAGTCAATCTCACTGTTGGTAACGTGATAGGGACGGAATAGATCATAGAAGTCAACGGTAGCAGGACGGAGCTGGAGATTAAATAAAAACATGACGCTGCAATGTGCCCATTGGTTAAAAGAAATGCCATTCAACCAGAGCATGGTTTTCTCCCATCCCAGAATGCTGTGTGGAGTAGACAGTCCTTCCTCTGCAGCCCAGGGGAGGAAAGAATGGAAATGCGAGACTAGCCACACCCTAATAATTCCCATACAGTCCCTTACAGGTTTTAAAATATGACATCAACATCTGAACAAGGGAAGTCTGAACAAGTTCTGAAAACTCCTGAATGCATTCCTTTAAAAGTGCTGTTATAATGCAGCGGTAACGACTGCCACGACACGCTGTAGGCAGCGAAGAGTCCGAATCAGAAAAGGATTCAATGCCAAGTACAAGGAATGTGCCATTTGGTGTAAGGTGCATACATCAACATATGTGAACATAGGTATATAAACAATAAATGTCAAAGAAACGAAGGTCATACATGCATACAAAACACAAACAAATCATACCAAGAGAACAAAAAAAGGACTACAAAGAGACAGTCAGTTGTGCATATGAATTATGAAAGGTGAAACATATTGCTCTATATATATATATATATATATATACATATATATGTGTATGTAGCTGACTGTTTAATCTATTCTTTGTATGCACTGATATCATTTATTTTGTCTTTGCCCAAACATGATTTTGATTGCCCTTCAATCTCTATCTTCATCGTCTCTATTCTTACTAACATGGTGTTTATTATATTATTTGTTTGCTTAAATGTTATGCTATGTGCCTCCTGTGCCTACTCTTATAATGTCATAATGTTACCACACTGCACATAGCTGTACATACTGTACATATCTGTCTATATGGTTTTTCTTATTATATATTCTGCTAATACGCTGCATATATCTATATTATTCTTACTACTAGCATAATGTCACTGCTGCTACATTGCACATATCTGTACATGTTGTTCATGCATTGTTCATATTACATAGCCATATTTATTCTGCTCTTATAACTGCATTTCTTTGTCTTCATATATATATATATATATATTGGCAAATATTCCCCGTAAAGACAGTTTAAACATTAAACAACATTTCCCTTCCAAGAATGACATTTTTTAAGTGATATGAGTTTCATTTCTCGTCTGTTAAATGTTATTTTTGTTGCTTTTTAAGTATTTCAATAGATCCAAACTGTAAATATTAACTCTTGTGTTGTCTTTGGGTCAAATATGAACAGTTTTCAAAGTTTCTGTATCAAAAATATGGGATTCTTTCAACCAAATAGCCCCAAAAATAACATGAATGGTTCCTTACACGAAACTGCTGTAATTATGCATCAACATACGTTCCTCTGATCTTAATTATTAGCTGAAGTAATTCATAATTTCTGGGTTTTCTAACTCAAAATGAGGCGTAATTTAATATAAATGAGGTTTATTGATCATGAATTACAAACAGAAGTGTAAAACTAGTGGTGATACGTTGGAGTGAAGTTGCATAGAAGATGTATATATATATATATATATATATATATATATATATATATATATATATATATATATATATATATATATAAATATATATATATGCTTTATAAAACAGGCAAAACAGACAACACGAGTATTTCTTGACCAAACATTGACGTAATAAAATATGATAGCCTCGGGGCATTTGTCCTTTTACATGAAAGATATCTAACCTACCTTTGAAACAATAAATCCATGGAGAGGATCAGGATCACTCAGATCTTGACAATTACTCATAACTGAAGCCACTTCCAATACATTTTAATCCTTGTTGCTCTTAATGTCTTCTTGTGTCGCTCCAAAGTAAAAGAACTACTTCACCTGAAGTGTTTTCCTCATTCTGCAACAGAGACTGCAGTATGTAAAACTCCTCTCCTCCTCTCTGAACAAGCAGCCTCCCTGTAACATTGCACAAGCATGTCCTCTGCATGCTGCAGCCGGCTGCTTTTATACGGCCGAGCTGCACCAGCTCACATCGCCTCTGGGGGTCTCAGTCGGTTTAAATGTCCTCCCAGCAGAGACAGAATGAATGGGCCACTCAGAGAAGCCCCACAGCAGAGGCATGCATGAATATTTAAAATCCAGCTGACTCACCCTTCATACTCCACCACACCACACCACACAATTATGAGATATAGAGGATTAAATATTAAGTGTATAATAAAAACAAACCTGTAGAATCAAAGACCTGCTTCAGGCTGCAGGGAAAATCTCCTTTCCTTTCATCACTTTTTATTTCTTTTTTAAAGGTCCTATGACAGGCTGCTTTTTGGATGCTTTTATATAGGTCTTAGTGGTCCCCTAATACTGTATCTGAAGTCTCTTTATATAGACCTTAGTGGTCCCCTAATACTGTATCTGAAGTCTCTTTATATAGACCTTAGTGGTCCCCTAATACTGTATCTGAAGTCTCTTTATATAGACCTTAGTGGTCCCCTAATACTGTATCTGAAGTCTCTTTATATAGACCTTAGTGGTCCCCTAATACTGTATCTGAAGTCTCTTTTATATAGACCTTAGTGGTCCCCTAATACTGTATCTGAAGTCTCTTTATATAGACCTTAGTGGTCCCCTAATACTGTATCTGAAGTCTCTTTATATAGGCCTTAGTGGTCCTTCGAACAGCCATTAATGGCGTCTCGTTCAGAATACGATCTCATATTGTCCTAAAATAGTTCACCGTAACGTGTTTCTGGAAACATCTGAAGAGAGAAACAGGCCGTGCAGCTGCTGAATCTGTCTTCATTTCAGATCAACAAAGGTCAGTTTAGAAGACTTTGAGAAGCTTAGTCACGCTCATCCTGCTCCCCGTTTCCTGGTGAGTCCCGACTGTCCTGTCTCTGACTGAACATGTCAGGTCGGCCTAAATAAAGGCCGACAGCTGCTCCAACGGACGACGGCACGAACACACCGACCAGACTGGAGTCACCGACCTCGCCAGACTGTCAGACGGACGGTTATCGGGTTGGTGTATATATATATATATATCTCCCGACACAGTTAACATCTCATGTAATGTCTCATATAATGACACATGTAGGTTTGTTTGTGTGAAAGCTTTCATTAAGCAGCTGGAGGAAGACATTCAGAAATGTCAACAGATGAGGTCATCAGCTCACACGGGGAACAAGCTGACGTTAACACAGACACTCCTACATAATCAGCTGTTTAATTTATAATGTTCAACGTGTTAACCTCTCCTGATGGCTTTGTTTCCACCGTGGTCAGAACACCAGAGGAGACTGGTTACCTCCAGGACCGACGTTATAACATGAAGAACGTCGAGGTTAAAATGCTGTTTCTGGAGAGCAGATGAATGAGGCTTTCAGTCTGGAGTTTATCTCAGACACACACACACACACACAGAGACACACACACACACACAGAGACACACACACACACACACACACAGAGACACACACACACACACACAGAGACACACACACACACACACACACACACACACACACACACACACACACACACACACACACACACACACACACACACACACACACACACACACACACACAGACAAACACACATACATACATAGACACACACACACACACACACACATACATACATAGACACACACACAGAGACACACACACACACACACACACACACACACACACACATACAGACACACACACACACACACACACACACACACACACACACATACAGACACACACACACAGAGACACACACACACACACACACACACACACACACACACACACACACACACACACACACACACACACACACACACACACACACACACACACACACACACACAGAGACACACACACACACACACACACACACACACACACACCCGGCCCGTCATGCCTTAGTGTGCGACAGTGTTGTTGTCATTACTCCTCAGGGGGGCGACAGCAACTACTACTGCTCGCTTTAACTACATTTTTCTGATGATACACACACACACACACACACACACACACACACACACACACACACACACACACACACACACACACACACACACACACACACACACACACACACACACACACCCGGCCCGTCATGCCTTAGTGTGCGACAGTGTTGTTGTCATTACTCCTCAGGCAGGACAGCAACTACTACTGCTCGCTTTAACTACATTTTTCTGATGATACACACACACACACACACACACACACACACACACACACACACACACATTCAGACACACACACATACAGACACACACACACACACACACACACACAGAGACACACACACACACACACACACACACACACACACACACACACACACACACACACACACACACACACACACACACACACACACACACACACACACACACACACACACACAGAGACACACACACACACACACACACACACACGTTTTTGTCTCTTCAGTGTTTTTTTTCCCCAACTTTTTTGTCGCATTTTTCGACATTTTCAAATGTGTCAAACTCAAGGCCCGCGGGCCGAATCCGACCCCTCGCAAATTCTGATTGGACCCGCATGTCAGTTAGGTTCACAATCAATTCTGGCCCACATAGTGCATAACCAAAAACACGGGAAAGCAGAACCAGAAGCTGAACCAGAAGCAGAACCAATAGCAGAACCAGAAGCAGAAGCAGAACCAGAACCAGTAGCAGAACCAGAACCAGAACCAGAAGCAGAACCAGAACCAGAACCAGTAGCAGAACCAGAACCAGTAGCAGAACCAGAACCAGAACCAGTAGCAGAACCAGAACCAGTAGCAGAACCAGAAGCAGAACCAGAACCAGAACCAGAAGCAGAACCAGAACCAGTAGCAGAACCAGAACCAGAACCAGTAGCAGAACCAGAACCAGTAGCAGAACCAGAAGCAGAACCAGAACCAGAAGCAGAACCAGTAGCAGAACCAGAACCAGTAGCAGAACCAGAAGCAGAACCAGAACCAGAACCAGAACCAGTAGCAGAACCAGTAGCAGAACCAGAACCAGAACCAGAACCAGTACCAGTAGCAGAAGCAGAACCAGAACCAGAACCAGTAGCAGAACCAGAACCAGAACCAGTAGCAGAACCAGTAGCAGAACCAGAACCAGAACCAGAACCAGTACCAGTAGCAGAACCAGTAGCAGAACCAGAACCAGTAGCAGAACCAGAACTAGAACCAGTAGCAGAACCAGAACCAGTACCAGTAGCAGAACCAGTAGCAGAACCAGAACCAGTAGCAGAACCAGAACCAGAAGCAGAGAGTTAGCATGTTCAGGCTGTGAAACAGCTTGCTGTGGGTCAGCTGGGTGCCAGCCTGCTTGTGAAATGTTATCATTGCTTTGCTGGATTTGCTAACTTCTAGGATGGCTTTGGAACATTTCTGCTGACTTTTTCAGGGCTTCATGTGGACCAGACTGTCAGAGAGAAGACTGTATGAGACACACAATCATTGAGTCAAAGATATTTGACTCTTTTCGATGACATAATGCATGT
>NC_135869.1:28328784-28341284 GCF_031162955.1 Sander vitreus | reverse complement strand
GGTTTTATAAAGAATATGTTGAGGTCGTTTCCTGTCTAACTGGGAGGTTTTATAAAGAATATGTTGAGGTCATTTCCTGTCTAACTGGGAGGTTTTATAAAGAATATGTTGAGGTCATTTCCTGTCTAACTGGGAGGTTTTATAAAGAATATGTTGAGGTCATTTCCTGTCTAACTGGGAGGTTTTATAAAGAATATGTTGAGGTCATTTCCTGTCTAACTGGGAGGTTTTATAAAGAATATGTTGAGGTCATTTCCTGTCTAACTGGGAGGTTTTATAAAGAATATGTTGAGGTCATTTCCTGTCTAACTGGGAGGTTTTATAAAGAATATGTTGAGGTCATTTCCTGTCTAACTGGGAGGTTTTATAAAGAATATGTTGAGGTCATTTCCTCTCTAACTGGGAGGTTTTATAAAAGATATGTTGAGGTCATTTCCTGTCTAACTGGGAGGTTTTATAAAGAATATGTTGAGGTCGTTTCCTGTCTAACTGGGAGGTTTCATAAAGAATATGTTGAGGTCGTTTCCTGTCTAACTGGGAGGTTTTATAAAGAATATGTTGAGGTCATTTCCTGTCTAACTGGGAGGTTTTATAAAGAAAATGTTGAGGTCATTTCCTGTCTAACTGGGACGTTTTATAAAGAATATGTTGAGGTCATTTCCTGTCTAACTGGGAGGTTTTATAAAGAATATGTTGAGGTCATTTCCTGTCTAGCTGGGACGTTTTATAAAGAATATGTTGAGGTCATTTCCTGTCTAACTGGGAGGTTTTGGGGCTGATTGGTGGGATTGTTGTGGATGAAGTACACACAGAGATACACTGGTGAGAGATAATGAGGTGTAACCATGTATCAGCTCATTTAAATATCTCACGGTACTGTGTTGTGTCACCAGTTTACTTCATATAATATCGTATGTGGCGTTTTCTTTAGCGGGGTGCAAATGTTCCACCAGAACCACTTCCTTCCTGAGACTATTTAGCAGAGCCACCATCGCTGCGTCTGGAGCTGCGCGCCGCCCAAGACGACTGTGATTGGTTTACAAATGCAAACAACCCAGAGTGTTTTTTCTCCTATCCCAGAAAGCATCTGTGGTGTAGCCAGACTTGCGAGACAGGTCTGGCAATGCGAGACTTTGGATTTTATGTCTGATTCACTTGGCTTTGAGGAATCATGGAAAGACGATCACCAGCTCACACAGCGCGCCAGAGAAACAATGTTCCTCTGAGGTCTTTACTGCTTTATCTTTACTCCACATGGATGCTATTTTCTTGTGCAGCCATGTTAATTGCATATATTTATTTGCACAAAGGGGACACATAAAACAGGAAACCACACGGAAAAACAGCTGTAAAAAAAGTCTTACGAGTGGTTTCGTGTTTTGTACACTGAGTGCACTGGACAACAACATTCATCAGTTCAGCAATCATTTTCAAACAACCACCCTGACTGAGAGGCCTCAGACCCACGTAGCACCACCTTTTCCAGGGTTGTGTTTTGGACTGTGAATGCCTCACTTCATTACACAGGAATACACTGGCTGAATGGCACAGCCTGGACTCAGTAAAAACTCCCACAGTTTTACAGAAACACCAGGCTTGCAGCATGGAAAGCTGTGTGTTTCTGAGGGCCATCGTGTACGCTAACCTTCCAGTTACTTTCCACTTTTCTGTAGCTTTGTCTAACAATACACTCTTTTTGTGTCACCTTCCTCATTGTCACAGCCAAGGGTGTAGTGATGGACATGTCCCCTGCACTTCACATGATGGTGTGCTCCGTCCCCCACACTTCAGGTCTGAGTTGATTTCAATGCACCATTAGTAGGCAAGTGTACTTTACTCAGCCCCCGCCCCCAAACACGTACACACATATTTACAGCACCGCCTCCCACTAAATATTTCCAACGTCCCTCTGAGTGATAGATTCAAATGTGAAAAAATGTCAAACATTTAAAGATTTTGAGGAACTTGGTACACATATTTGGTTCATTGGCATGCTCCACCTCCGTTGTGGCCAGTTAAAATGTTAGCAGGTCTCCCATTGGGCAAGATGTGGCAGTAAAACAGTATGGAACGGTTTATGGAAATGTCGGAGTTTCCATCAATCATAAATGAAATGTGGGCTACTTGGAATCCATGATTTGGAGAGACGAATGGGAGAAGATCTGTCAATAAAAAATCCTCCTCCTGAAAAAGCTATCCCTCTCACTTTCAAAATTACGGCTATGCCCCCTGGACACAGCCTCAAATAATCCACAGCAGCAGCCTGGTCAGATATGGTTGGCTGTTTGTTTGTTTGTCACATCATTCTCTGGATTTACTGTATGTAATAAAAAAAAGAAAAGAAACCGCCACGAAAAATTCCAGGATTTATTTGTTGAAAACCTCATAATGACCATGATTTCAGTCCAGACATTTTCGTACAGTTATGCATGTCATGCTCCTTGGTTTTTATGGCCTTTAAGTTCAATTGTTCACTGTCTCAGGGGGAGTGCATGTTTGGTAAAAAAAGGTGCTAGTCGTGATAATGAGTTGTGATTAACTCTTGTTGCAAAATCTCTGGCATTTCGTCTTGAATCATCTATCTTTACAGGCCCACCTGGATTTGAT
The DNA here is from genome assembly GCF_031162955.1 of Sander vitreus. Taxonomy (NCBI): domain Eukaryota; kingdom Metazoa; phylum Chordata; class Actinopteri; order Perciformes; family Percidae; genus Sander; species Sander vitreus. The sequence continues at coordinate 28,338,677 of NC_135869.1, read as the reverse complement.
GTTTTCAAGACTTGTGTGTTTCAGAAACAATCTTGCTCTTAGCTTTGGATGGAGTTACTTAAAGGGGAACTATGCCGTTATGTTTTAGCTTAATTTACCTTAAAGGTCCTATGACATAATGCTTTTTGGATGCTTTTATATAGACCTTAGTGGTCCCCTAATACTGTATCTGAAGTCTCTTTATATAGGCCTTAGTGGTCCCCTAAAACTGTATCTGAAGTCTCTTTTATATAGGCCTTAGTGGTCCCCTAATACTGTATCTGAAGTCTCTTTTATATAGACCTTAGTGGTCCCCTAAAACTGTATCTGAAGTCTCTTTTATATAGACCTTAGTGGTCCCCTAAAACTGTATCTGAAGTCTCTTTTATATAGACCTTAGTGGTCCCCTAATACTGTATCTGAAGTCTCTTTATATAGACCTTAGTGGTCCCCTAATACTGTATCTGAAGTCTCTTTTATATAGACCTTAGTGGTCCTCTAATACTGTATCTGAAGTCTCTTTTATACAGACCTTAGTGGTCCTCTAATACTGTATCTGAAGTCTCTTTTATATAGGCCTTAGTGGTCCCCTAATACTGTATCTGAAGTCTCTTTTATAGAGCCAGTCCCACAATGAGCTTTCCTTAGGATGTGCCATTTCTGTGTCTGTAGCTTTAAATGCTATTGAGGAGGAGAGGGGAGGGGGGGCAAGGTGGAGGGTGGGGGTGTGGCCTTGACCAACTGCCACTTTGCTCATTTGAAAGCCATGATGTCTCTCTCTCTCGCTCTTTCCCGGTGATGGCTGAGCGTTACTGAGCAGCCTCCAACTGAGCTTGAAGACGTAGATGTGACGTGAGCAACCTGTCTGAAAGTTGGAAGTCTTCTGGTAGCTGTGCCAAGAGAAATCTCAATCATTCCCAATCTAGCAGAGACGGAGAGCGTAGGTATATGTAAGGAGATAACATAGACACAGGCTCATTATTGATCACTAAAATGATAGTTAACATTAGTCATTACACTTAAACAGCTGATGGAAGTCCAAACTGCCTGAGAGCTTCTCCTGTACTATACGGTAACTCCTCTACTATGAGACAGGAAGTCTCGTGGTTATGACCCAATCGTTAGCCTATTGTTATAAAAACGTCTGCTACGGAGCCATAACGTGAGCTACAAGGTAATGGAGCCTTTTATACATTGTCGTGTTTCTTTAGAAATAAACAACGGACAAATAGAGTCTTTAAACGCTTCAGATGTAAAGGTATTCTCTGTCAAAGTGACGTCAGAATGAATGGCAGTCAATGGGATGCTAACGGGATGCTAACGGGAGGTGATGGCTTGGTAGCGTCAACATGGCGCCATAGGAGCTACGTGTTGCGGAGAGAAGCTGACCCTCTTGGATATACTGTATGCTGTAACCATTTCGTTCAGTCAATGATTGTTAAAAAAGTGCAGCCACTGATTTAGTGAGGCTTTAGCATCGATGTAGTTTGTTTCTAATATGGGTGGAGATGGCGCAGTGGATGTGACGCATGCCTTTGGGTTCGATTCCCACTGTGATACATCAACCAATGTGTCCCTGAGCAAGACACTTAACCCCTAGTGGCTCCAGTTGCTCTGACATATAGAGCAAATGTAAGTCGCTTTGGATAAAAGCGTCAGCTAAATGACATGTAATGTAATGTAATGTAATATCACCGTTGGATGCAAAGTGCTTCGGCTGACCTCTCTGTCTCGCTCCTCAGCGTCATCACTGCCATTATTCATGCATGGTGACGCACTTACCAAATAAATGTCAATGTCAAACTCACTCATATGACTGATGCTCTGCTTGCTGTCCATCATGTATGGCTGGCTATGCCTATATATAATCTTCGCTGCTTGAATGAACAGAAGTCCCTGGGCTGCTCACATTATCATTCCTGTCGTTCACCAGGTGTACGTGATGAAAGACTGCTTCCTCGACTCATCGAAGTGTGAAATAGTGGCAGAACAAGAGCAGAGGCCTCTTATAATTCAGACACTGTATGAATCAAATTTAAACTCCATTACTGATGATGATACATATGAAAAAGCTCAACAGAGTGTGTGATAGGGGTGCCATCACTCTGAAAAGATCAGCCACTGAAGTCATCACTGCAGATGAATAACTCCATTTAATGCATACGACAAAGTCTAATGGGTCTTCTGCAGTTACAGCCGGGAGAAATAGCGTAGGTTTATGGAGGCTGGTGATGTGAAGTATTTGATTAAGTAATGGTTAGCCGGTAGGATATGAGCATCATGAAAGGAATGACTTCCCAAAGTCCTGCTATGACACACAAAGTGCTCAGTATTCAGTTAACTTGTCCTTAAAGGGTAACTACCGTTTTTTTCAACCTGGACCCTATGTTCCTATGTTTTTGTGTCTAAGTGACTGATGGGAACAACAATCTTTGACATTGGTCCAGTATTGAGAGATCGCTGCAGTCAGCAGCTGAGAAACAAGCTACAATGTTAGATAATAGGACAACTGTCCAGCTTGTATTTACCTTCACAAAAGTGCTCGTTTTGCCGCTGACAGACTCAGATTATTACTCTAAGTGTCTTACAACATTATGGAAAGGATTTCTAAGGAGATCGACCTTTCTGTTTAAGAGTAAGATCCTTTTTTTGAACATGAAAACATCCAAGATAGTGTGTTCGCTAAACCCACCAGACTCCATGTAAATAATCGGCAATTGTAGCATCGTACAAGACACTTCATTCAAAGTCGACAGAAACAAAATAAAACTATGAAAACCCGTTTTGGGTCGTCTTTCCACTTTTCCAACCATCACAACTCTAGTTTTGGTTGAAATAAACACATAGTTTACTGATTTACATGTGAAAATATGCTGGCTCTATACACGCTAAAAGTATTGTTTTTTTAAATGGAGTCTGGTGGGTTTAGCGTTAGCAACTTCAGAGCTGTTTCTGGTTAAACAGAAAGGTCTGAAAGAGGTTTAAAAGGTCTATCTCTGTAGGGATCCTTTCCATAATGTTGTCAGACACTTAGAGTAATAATCTGAGTCTGTCAGCAGCAAAAACAGAACTTTTAGTGGATCAAACTGATGCTGAACATTTGCCCGATAGGGTTACATTGCAGCCCGTTCTGTGGCTGCCGGTTACACCATTCACACTTAATACTAAACATTTGTTAAGATGGAACCAGCAAATGTTTGGTATATTTGCACGAAAATACCACAAACAATTAATATCAAAAAGTTACGCCCTAAAGCTTTAACCTTACACGTAGCATTTGATCCATTCGTCCGAGCAGCTTTAATGTTTTCTAAGTGACAACTCATCATCAAGTTAAATCATTATTGGTTCTGCTTCTAAAATCTTATTTTTGCCTTTCTTCTTAACTATTACATTCTTAAAAAGTATCACGGTACGGAAAAAGGGGAAATGCATAACAGAACACAGAGCAATATGGCCTAAAGTACATTGGCTCCACTACTCCGCATCAGATCCTCTGATTATGCTGGCAATTGTCATCAGACTTACCATCACAGCTGAAAAGAGACCTTTAGGAAATCACGGGAAGACTTTCACTCGAGTGTGAAGTCCAAATTGTCTGTCCTGTCCAATTATAGTTTTTTCTCTGTGCTCAGTTCTTTTACGGGGAGCCGGGCCACTTGCTGCGGAGCTTGTCAACACAAGTCAAACATAATAGCAAAGCATGCAAGCAGAGCAAAGAACTGCTCAGGACACGCAGAGGAAAGCTGAGTAATCAGGTATTTTTGGACCAGTTGTTACATTATATAAGACACAATTATCTTCTGTGGTACCCATACATGTTTAGAGATCATCTATGAATATGAAATCAGGTTATGACTATTCATTGCCTTTACAATAGTCTCACATTGCCAGATCTCCACAGCGCTGTGGAGGAAGGTCTGGCTACACCACAGATGCATTCTGGGATAGGAGAAAAAACGCCCTAAATAGTCTCAGGGAGGAACGCTCAGAATGCACCTGAACACACCTCCCTGTAAGACCAGCATGCCCAGAATGCACCTGAACACACCTCCCTGTAAGACCAGCATGCCCAGAATGCACCTGAACACACCTCCCTGTAAGACCAGCATGCCCAGAATGCACCTGAACACACCTTCCCGTAAGACCAGCACGCCCAGAATGCACCTGAACACACCTCCCTGTAAGACCAGCACGCCCAGAATGCACCTGAACACACCTCCCTGTAAGACCAGCACGCCCAGAATGCACCTGAACACACCTCCCTGTAAGACCAGCACGCCCAGAATGCACCTGAACACACCTCCCTGTAAGACCAGCACGCCCAGAATGCACCTGAACACACCTCCCTGTAAGACCAGCATGAGCCACAGATGGGAGCAGGTGCATTTGCTATTTAAACGACGTGGGCGCTGGACGGGAAACGGACAACTGGGTCGGTCTTAAACTAGCAAAGACACTTGGGTCGGGCTTTGCGCTGTGCCGGGTGCAAGATAGGACCCTTATTTTCCTAAAGTCTCATTTGTCAGACAACAACCTTGTCTTCACTCATCTTCCTACATGATTGTATCCAAACCAACAATGAATTGAGTAGTGTAAGGCTGAATCAGAAATCTGTTTCACAATACGTTTTTCTCACATTTCAGTATCTTTGTGTTACTGTAACATTGTGTAAACAGTGTTAGCCCCTGTTTTGTGCACATTTTAAACTTGTGCAGTTGTAAAAACTGCACATAACTGTTTCACAAATATTCCCTGACTGGGACAACAAGTTCTCAGTGAAGTTTTTATTTTTAGATCAATCTGGTCTTTCATAGTTGAAGGAAAAACACTTAAATGCCCCGCACAGTAAACCTCGCCCAGTGAAGAGCATACTGGGCTTCACTGACTCCTAAATGAGTCTTAGCACAGAGCTGCAATGCTAGTTAGGCTTATCAACTCTCAAAAAGTATGTTTTGACAGCAGAACTGCTGGGAAACTTCAAAATGAAAGCATGTCTCCACTTTTGCTCCAGATCATTACACTTCATGGGCAAATGTTCATGCTCATATCCATATTGATTGAAGAAGATGTGAATCCAGACAGCTAGCTAGACCATCTGTCCAATCTGAGGTTTCTGTTGCACGACTAAAACTACTTTTGAACGTCCACATGTTCCACCAAAACCAGCTCCTTCCTGAGACTATTTAGCAGAGGCACTGTGGCTCCGTCCGGAGCTTAGCCCCGCCCACGACGATTGTGATTGGTTTAAAGAAATGCCAATAAACCAGAGCAGGTTTTACTCCCATCCAGGAATGCTGTGAGGACTAGACAGACCCTCCTCCGAAGAGCTGTGGAGGAAGGTCTGGAGATGCGAGACTACCTGTATGGTAACCAATTTCTGTCTTGAAATACAAAATAATACATAATAATAAAAATACTCACAATTATTGATAGTTTAATATAGTTTAAGTGTAAACTATGACCATTTAAAGACACAATTATGACATAATACATAGAAAATGATGAGTTAATGAGTAAATCATGATGCTAACATGGAAAGTATGGCCCAAAAGTCAAAATTAGGAATTATTGCACACAATTCTGAGCCTAAAAATCATTGTTTGAACCTAAGAAGTCAACATTTTGAATTATTGTCATTATTGTGACTTAGTATTACATCATTTCAACCTAATAACTAACAATTTTGTCTTAACTTTCCATAACTATGAAGTAAACAGTGTAAGTTTTGACTTAAAAAGTCAAAGGTTTGACCTAGTTTCTCATAATTTTAGACATTTAGATAAAAAGTAATTGTTTATTTCCTTTTTTGCTTTTTTGAAGTATATTAAAGATGGAAATAGAGCAATAAGGAGTCATGTTTGGAGGTAGGGAAATGAAGGGAGAACAGTGCCTGTTGGGGGACGTTATACATTACATATAAGCCATATTTCACACTTATGTCTCTTTTTTGCCAAGTACATTAGCCATTTCTCCCCGCCTTTAGAAAATCAGTCTTAGTTCATAGTTTTTAATCTATATGTGAGTTTCTCCATCATCTGAATGTCACTGATAGTGATCAGCCATTGTCTGTGTTCAGGTGCATCCGTCTGGAGCCAGTTCTTAGTGATGGCCTTTGTCCCATTAGCTCTATAAGTAAACGTGCTTGGTCGGGACTATTGACGTCCCTTTAGAGCTATAAGTAAACGTGCTTGGTCGGGACTATTTCCGTCCCTTTAGAGCTATACGTAAACGTGCTTGGTCGGGACTATTGCCGTCCCTTTAGCGCTATAAGTAAACGTGCTTGGTCGGGACTATTGACGTCCCTTTAGAGCTATAAGTAAACGTGCTTGGTCGGGACTATTGCCGTCCCTTTAGAGCTATAAGTAAACGTGCTTGGTCGGGACTATTGCCGTCCCTTTAGAGCTATAAGTAAACGTGCTTGGTCGGGACTATTGACGTCTCTTTTGACGCAGTTATGTTAAGGAAAAGGTCGTGGGTGGGCGTACGGTTCTGTGACACGCAGGAAGAACGGGAGGGAAAGAAAAAAGCGACTATAGCAAGCGTGACAAGTGGGATTTTCGTCACATCAGACGCTGACAGCCATTGTCCAAATGTCCTTTTTTTACGAGTTCGGAGTGAGAACGGGTTGGAGGTATAGAACAAGGCAGGTTTGGGGGATGTTGTAACCTAGTACCTCACACAGCACAGCGTGTGTACCATTCCAGAAAGGTTGTATTTTCCTGCAGCTCCGAAACACGATTGTCATGTTTTTAATAGGCCTATAACAGAGTTTAATTTGAATGTAGTTTATTATCTAAATCATTTGTTTACATTTGTTATCATTTTTGTCTTTTCCTAGCATAAATATTCTATCTCTGACATTCTCTTTGCATTACATATTTTAGTATCAGAATGCAAAGTCTACAAAAGCTGCTGAAACAGCAGCAGGTGTGAAAAGACAACAGGACGGCAGGAAAATAAATATAATCATACATATTTCAGGAGGGTTTTAGTGCCGATCTGCTCAAAAACAGCATAACATTTGCATCCTGTGCTGATTTAGCATGTTCACTCATGCTATTATATTATTGTTACAGAGACAAGCATCAGAATAAAGAAGGGTTAAGTTCTTCACTAAATATACACTTGAATGTTGTTTTGTGAGCCACACTCACCCGCCTACCAAAATGTTTGTGTGGCAGCATGTCGTGTTCATGGCCAACAACTAATTTAAATGTCAGAGTGTGGCTTGAACTGGCTGTTTTTGGGTTCACAGTGTCGTGTCCAAACCTCTCATAAAGGCCTCATTCACAAAGTGCCAGCCAGAGAGTAGTAGTGGTCCTGCCTGTGGTCGGCTAGATTGAGACCAGATGCTGCAGATTCTTCCCTCTGCAGCTCATCAGCCCAACACAGCGCTGTATCTCCTCTATTACTTCCTGTTGTAGGTGAAAACTCAAAAGACATTTGCATTTTAGTTTTCTAGAGTTAAAGCGTCCATATTATGCTCATTTTCAGGTTCATAATTGTAATTAGAGGTTGTACCAGAATAGGTTTACATGGTTTAATTATCAGAAAAACACCATATTTTTGTTGTACTGCTCATTGCTGCAGCTCCTCTTTTCACCCTGTGTTCAGGTCTCTGTTTTAGCTACAGAGTGAGACCTCTCACTGCTGGAACATCTTTGTTGGCAGTCGCACATGCTCAGTAGCTAGGTAAGGACTACATGCTCAGTAGCTAGGTAAGGACTACACGCTCAGTAGCTAGGTAAGGACTACATGCTCAGTAGCTAGGTAAGGACTACATGCTCAGTAGCTAGGTAAGGACTACACGCTCAGTAGCTAGGTAAGGACTACATGCTCAGTAGCTAGGTAAGGACTACATGCTCAGTAGCTAGGTAAGGACTACATGCTCAGTAGCTAGGTAAGGACTACATGCTCAGTAGCTAGGTAAGGACTACACGCTCAGTAGCTAGGTAAGGACTACACGCTCAGTAGCTAGGTAAGGACTACGTGCTCAGTAGCTAGGTAAGGACTACATGAGCTAGCTAGCTGTTTCTCCAACTTCAGTAGAACAAGGCAGGATTAGCTGGGAGACTTCTTCTAAACGAGGGAACACTTCCACCTTTGTGTTGAATACCTGCAGAACAGGGACATGGAAGTAGTTCTTTTGGAGATTATGGTGAACTAGTGTGTGTTGTAGCAGTGTTCTGCCATTGAGAACGAGCTAGCATGCTAACGGTTAGCCCCCTAGCCCCCTCGTCTCAGCTAGTGACGTAGAAAGCCGTGCAGATGTTGACCAGCTGACCCAGAGACTGAAGACAGGACACATTCAGGAACCGTATCTCACTCAGAACAGCATGGAGGGTTGTTTTCCTAAGTTTATATGAAGCACCAGAGACACAAAATAACTGGTTTTATTCATAATATGGGCTCTTTAAGAAAGCATTTTAAACCAGTCCAGATACATGCATGCTGAAGTGAAAACCCACTTCAAACATGAGAGAAAAAGCTTTTAAAGCTAAGGGCTAATTAGTGTGGTTGGTGAACATAACGTTATGTCGGATAACAGGTTTGGCTGGGGTTATTAGAGAGTTAGTATATCCACAACGTTACACTTCTGGGATTGTTCAGGTGCTGCTGGAAATGTATGTCTCTCTTTTCAGCCACATGTGTGGGGGGGTATGGTGAAGGGTATGTGATGATGGGGGGGTATGGTGAAGGGTATGTGATGATGGGGGGGTACGGTGAAGGGTATGAGATGATGGGGGGGTATGGTGAAGGGTATGTGATGATGGGGGGGTATGGTGAAGGGTATATGATGATGGGGGGGTACGGTGAAGGGTATGTGATGATGGGGGGGGTATGGTGAAGGGTATGTGATGATGGGGGGTATGGTGAAGGGTATGTGATGATGGGGAGTACGGTGAAGGGGTATGAGATGATGTGGGGGTATAGTGAAGGGTATGTGATGATGTGGGGGGTATGGTGAAGGGTATGTGATGATGTGGGGGTATGGTGAAGGGTATGAGATGATGGGGGGTATGGTGAAGGGTATGTGATGATGATACGGTGAAAAGGTATGTGATGATATGGGGGGTATGGTGAAGGGTATGTGATGATGGGGGGGTATGGTGAAGGGTATGTGATGATGGGGGGACCAAGGGACCTTTATCAGGATCATAGTATCCTGGATCCATGAAATAACTGGCCTTTCAAAATAAAAGCCTGCCTGCCTCTATGGGAATCTAACATAGGGGGGGACTGACTGATGCTCCCTGTATTTTAAGGAAGAACATTTATTTATTTATGATACATTATTCATTCACAAAGATACTTGGTGTCCTTAAAGGTTGGATTTTTCCTCTTTTTTTTTTTTTTTAAGGCATTAAGATCAATTTCCAAAAGATTTTTTTATTCCTCTTTTTAGTCAACTGTAGCATGGCTTCATAAACTTATGATATGTTTGATTTACGAAGGCCGGTTTGTGTAGAAACTCACTTGACAAGAAGCTGCAGTCATGAAGTCGTGAAGTCATTCTTTGTCCATATCTGGCACAGATTCTCCGCTGATCAAATAATACAATAGCACCATTGAAAGATACTATCTCTCCTTGTTCCTATTCATTCCCATTCCTGTACCATTCATCCAATTACCTGCTGCAATTTCCTCTTGACCTCCCAGTATAATGGGCCCTCCTCAGGGGAGTGCTCTTTTTTTTTTTAAGCACCTATTTAACAACTATTTTGGACCTTTCCATGATGTCCTATTTGCATAGTTTTATTTACAGAAGGCCAAAAGCTAAACGTACTCACATAAACTAACAACGAGGAGGAGCATGAAGACAGAAATCCCCTGAAACACAAAGTTGTTGTAACTACAGTGCCAATATTGTCCTAAAATAGTTCACCGAAACGTGTTTCTGAAGCTGTCTG
>NC_135869.1:28283784-28323784 GCF_031162955.1 Sander vitreus | reverse complement strand
AATTAGGCACTGGGCAAATTGCCATCATAGTATCGAGTATCGCTGTAAGCAGGAAAAACCAGGCCCAGAGCGCCAGGCTTTGAAGCCAATGTGACATGGCTGCCAAACGGTGGAATTTCAACTCGTTCGGGCCCGTTCTGTGATTCCCTCCGGCCCAAAGACTCACATGCAGCGCTTGAGTGGGGAAAAAAGGTGCCGGTACTCTCTTGCATTGGGAAATCATTATGACATTTGAGATTTCTATGGCGAAAACCAAAACTTGGAGATATTGCTGGTATAATAACAATGTATTGTTATTTATTAACAACATAAGTAGCTGCAGACTCCTCATTAACGCTAGCTGTTCCGCTCACATCAACGTTTACGTTAGTTTGAAGCTCATGAATCGTACCTGATGTTTCTGGTTGGACTTGGACCCAAGGGGGTAAGTGAGCGTCTGGCAAGCGTAGCTCCTATGGAGCCATGTTGATGCTACCAAGCCATCACCCCCCCATTAGCATCCCGTTAGCATCCCATTGACTGCCATTCATTCTGACGTCACTTTGACAGAGAATACCTTTACATCTGAAGCGTTTAAAGACTCTATTTGTCCGTTGTTTATTTCTAAAGAAACACGACAATGTATAAAAGGCTCCATTACCTTGTAGCTCACGTTATGGCTCCGTAGCAGACGTTTTTATAACAATAGGCTAACGATTGGGTCATAACCACGAGACTTCCTGTCTCATAGTAGAGGAGTTACCGTATAGTACAGGAGAAGCTCTCAGGCAGTTTGGACTTCCATCAGCTGTTTAAGTGTAATGACTAATGTTAACTATCATTTTAGTGATCAATAATGAGCCTGTGTCTATGTTATCTCCTTACATATACCTACGCTCTCCGTCTCTGCTAGATTGGGAATGATTGAGATTTCTCTTGGCACAGCTACCAGAAGACTTCCAACTTTCACATCTACGTCTTCAAGCTCAGTTGGAGGCTGCTCAGTAACGCTCAGCCATCACCGGGAAAGAGCTTCTAATGTCCTTCACTGGTCTCCGTCCAGAGACACGGGACCTGGTGGTCCATTATATATTCAGTCTATGGAATCACTGATCACCTGATTCACTGTAAACATGCTCTGTTTAGCCCGTATTACACGTGAAGAAGCAGCACCCTGGGACAGACACTGCACACTACTCATTTTAAGGTAGGAATGTATTTCTTTTAAACCAAATTTATTTTTGGGCTAGCAATGCTAGCAAGATGGCGCCCGCCTATATATGTGAACGCTACAGTCTTTATAAACTGTTTTTAATAAACTGTGTGTCCACTTACAACGTTCTCAGTGCTTGGGTTAACATGTAGGGACCCTCATTATGCTACCGTTGAAGTGTGGTGATATTTTGAGTCTTGTTAGTGGTGTAGTCTCCGTCCAGAGACACGGGATCTGGTGGTCCATTTCTTTAACTGTCTATGTTAGACCTCTGTTGACGTGTCTGGCTCTGGCACACACGTTCTCATAGTACCTTTCTGAAGCCAGGCTAACATAACGACTTACAAACTCGACACACTTCTTTTTAGTTTCTAGGTTTTCAGCAGATTTGTTACGGTCAGGCCGCAGCCGCAGGCATCAGATAGCTTTTTCAAACTAGCGTCCGTGGAGAAGCGAACTTCTGATAGGGTGGGCCGACTGCTTACCTTTACGTGATTCGTCAAGATCTGAGGTAAGTCACGTAGTGCCCTCTGGGTAATGTAGTTTATGTAACGTTCAGGGTCATTACCAATCTCTCTACCACTGACGCTTTCTCTGTCAGTGGTAGAGTACCGGCTACATGCGAGAAGTAGCGCTACGCAAGAAAAAGTGCAGGTACGCTTAAGAGTAAAATGTAGAAGTGGGGGTTAGAGTTACCCCACTTTGAGCACTGCTTACATGGCGAAAGACGTCTGTTTCACTATCAGAATTTCATCCATTCGGTCCGATAACATTTGCAAAGTCTAGAAGAGCCCCACCATTAAATTATGTAATCCCCATTTAGGTTAGCGGAGCGCTAAACAGGAAGTAGCTGGCTCGGTCTCGAACGCCGTATACATTTCTTACAATACCTCCATGACACAAACACATTACCTGAATCCTGACAGGATGGATTTTTCATGTTATATGTCAACTCATGATATCAAATCCAGCTGCTGTGCAAAGTAAGCAGCTATAGCCTCTGTCTGCCTGAAACATTAAAAAGTTCCACAGTGTCTAATCATGGCGCTAACACCACTTAGCTCCATGATTAGCTAGCTAGCTAAAGCTGATAAAATCAACAGTTGCTGCTGGAAATTAGACACACACCTTTGTCTACTGCTGTCTGAAATCAAGGACCCAAGGCTAGTTGACAGGCGCAGCACTAAAAGTCAATTATGTTCGGTTCATCGATACGACTTCCATAGCTTACTACTACTAATAATAATAATCAGTGCCTAAATATCTCACATTTTCTGTAATGAGTCAAGTCAAACTCTGATAGCATGTAAGGGTTAGAAAAAGGTAAAATAAATAAAGCTAGCTTACAGATATGATAAAGGTGATTGAGACTAGTTGTGCACGCTGCAGTGTTCATTACAGAGGCCTGCGTGACTTCCCTCTGCTGTGATAATCTTCTCTCTCGCTCTCTTGAATTTAGGGTGCGAGTCTGTTAGTCCCTGCTGTATTTTTCCTTTTGTGGTCAGGCTTTGGACTCCGTGTTAGTCCACACAGCTGTGGAGCTTCACTGTATAAAGCCTCCTCTGCTCCTCTAATACATAAAGAATGTCATGAAGTGAAGGACAAAGGGCTCTGCATCTCATGAAGCCAGATTCCTGAAGTCTGGAGGAATGAGGAAAAGCCAATTACTGGATCTTGGCGTCACATACTTCCTGTTATGCCTTTCATGGAGGGTATCTTGTCATCGCACTGTTATAGTTTGGGTGAGATCTGGATCAGGAATGACAAGAAATGAGACGCCTCAAACCATCCATGAAGGTCTGCAAACTGAGCATTTCAGTCTACTTTGTTTATTTACGAAAGTCAAACGTGCTGCATTGATGGGTTAGTTTGTTTGTTAGTTCTTAGTGACGCATGTCCACAGCGCTGTGGAGTAAAGTCTGGCTTTTTTAGCATAATTTTTTGGGCATTTTTAGGCCTTTATTTGACAGGACAGCTGAAGACATGAAATGAGAGAGAGAGGGGAATGACATGCAGCAAAGGGCCGTAGGTTGGAGTCAAACTAGGGGCTGCTGCGTCGAGGAGTTAACCTCTATATATGGGTGCCCGCTCTACCAACTGAGCTATCTGGGCGCCTGCAATTGTCTGGGGCAGCGCTAAGCTCCGTACGCAGTGACGGTGGCTCTGCTAAATAGTCTCAGGAAGGAACTGGTTCTGGTGGAACATTTGCATCCCCGCAAAAGTACGCCACATACAACATTAAATGAAATCAACTGTTGACACAATCCAGTAACGTGAGCTGTGATTAGCTGATACATGGTTAAACCTCAGTATATGGCCATGTGTACTGCGTCCACAGCAATCCATGCCAATTGGACGATCCAAAGTTCCTTCAAAACTAGCCTTTTATAGCGTGTAGCTTGCTAGCTCGAAGGTTGTCGTTTCCTGTAGCGAGGGGATTTAGAGAACGGCAACACACAGAGAGCGTGGACGTCAGGTTTTATCCTGGAAATGTACTTTCGTTGATCGAGACTAGTTAATTCCTAACCCATTCAAAACACAAAAGTTCAGTTCAGTTCAGTTTTATTTATATAACACGTTTAAAAACAACCATAGTTGACCAAAGTGCTCAAAAAATCAGAGATATAATATACACAAAAAAGTCACAAAATAGCACTATCTAACCGATGGAGGCAGCGGAAGATCAGCAACCTCCCGTCCTGTCCCGTTCTGCGAGGTAACATGACTGTTGTTGTCAAAACGGCTTCAATCACCGTTCCTAAAGGGCTGTCCGTGACACTAGGGTTGGGTATCGTTTGGTTTTTTACGATTCTGATGCCGAACTGGTACTTTTAAAACGATTCTGATTCAGATGTAATATGTTTACTAGCGATCCCGTGCAGTGGTTGGTGATGGTTAATAGGCTTTTACGTCTGTTTTGGGGAGCCCAGAGGGAAGATATAGCATTTTAAAAGTAGCCTACATTTACGGTAGCTAGCTAACGGTAGACTACAGACAGAGGGGGATATTTTTACGTCCGTTTCGGAGCGACAGAGGGAAAATATTTCAGTCCACACATTAAGAGGAACTGAAATGAGGAACTGATTTGCATTCTAATCCGGTCCAATTCCTACTGGTTGCGTAGGAACTGGTTCCATAGTGGTACCAGGTTTCGGTACCCAACCCTACGTGGAACTAGGTGTCTAAAATCCATTTAGCTGCTGCCCCCCGTCCATAGCTGGACATTGCTTAGCTTCTGTGTCGGTGTAGCTTCTGCTCCCAAACCGACCGACCGGCATCTACTGTCAGCACGGTCTCACGCCAGTTCGTGAAATTGTCACGTTATTCTGATTTATTGATTTGTGTACAGGTCACGATTTCCAAACGTTACCATTTCACGAACTGCCATTAGATTAGATATGATAATACTTTTATTCATCCCACAATGGGGAAATTCACTTGTTACAGCAGCAGTTTTTCCACAATAAAAACAAACCAACAGACATTGTGCAAAAAGTACTGAATGAATGTAAAGTGGCATTATATAAAACGTATTGTAAAGTAAAGTGGCCATAGTATGAAAAATATTGTAATGTAAGTAATAATATGTAATTAAATAACATAGCAAAAGTAATTGACCATAATATAAATAATATTGAAAAAGTAAGTACTCAGAAAGGAAATATATAAATACAGATAATAACATGACAATAACATGACACTGGGCTGCTCTGGGGGAGCAACAACGGGGAAATGAATGTGGATTTTTGTCTTATCAATACTACTCGCTTCCGTAATCGTGCTGTGATCATGAAATAAAATCCCAAAATATACTCTTATTTGCAGCATGACTACTTATTTTTACACGTTTCCTCCCTCTATGTTTTAACATTGAACAGTCCTGTTCAAAGTCACATCTATGGCATCTGCTGTGTCTCTCATTGCAACGTAGAAAGGCTCCATTACGGAGCCATTAGTTTACGTAATGTATTATTCCCAGCAATCCTCACAATCTCTCGCCCCTTCAGCCCTTCCGCTCTGAGAGGAGAGACTGCAGGTCAAGCAAGGATTGCAGACAGGGTAAACATAGCGCATGCTGAAAATATTGAGTCTAAACTAGTCATTAAATAAATAAACAAAACAAGAAGCATTTTAATTTTGTGTCTACCATTGTACTTTTAAAATCTAATAAAGGATGATTACTTTACATCTCAGGACAGGTCAACGACAGGAACAGTAGTTATAGGAACAGTCAACTTCTAAACAGTTCTACTAACTACTGTATTACATTACATGTCATTTAGCTGACGCTTTGATCCATATATATATATATATATATATATATATATATATTAGTGCTGTCAGTTAAACGCCTTATTAACAGCGTTAACGCAAACCCATTTTAACGCCGTACTTTTTTTTATCGCGAGATTAACGTTCTTTTTGGCCTAGCAAACGTTAAACGAAAAACGTTTTTTCACATGCTGTTGCAACAACTAGTAACGTTATAAGAACTACAACACCACACCAGATCTAGCTAGACCGGAAACAGAACAACAGGCACGCCGCACACACTTGTTTGGGCTCGCGAGCCGGCCAAAGAGTAGTAGGCTAACGTTACGTTTTGAGTGGATGGCGAGCGCGAGACGCCGAAATGGATGCCGATAAGATTCTGAATGGAAAGTTTACTTTTAAAAAGTTGCCAAATGGTTCCATTGACAAGACCAAAGTGATCTGTGTGTTTTGTCGTTGTGAACTGAGCTATCATCGCAGCACGTCCAGTCTGAAATACCACTTGATGGCCAAGCACACAGCTGATGGCCAAGTACACAGCTGATGGCCAAGCACACAGCTGATGGCCAAGCATACGGCTGATGGCCAAGCGCACGGCTGATGGCCAAGCGCACGGCTGATGGCCAAGTACACGGCTGATGGCCAAGCGACACGGCTGATGGCAAGCGCACGGCTGATGGCCAAGCACACGGCTGATGGCCAACCACACGGCTGATGGCCAAGCGCACGGCTGATGGCCAAGCACACGGCTGATGCGAATTCTCCGCCCCCTCGTCAAAGCCAGGCGACAATGGATGACTTCAGACAGAAGCACATGGATACCACAACTAAGAACAAACTGACTGCAGCCATAGCTCAATAGGTGGCTAATGCATGGAGGCCTTTTCCGTGTTGATAAGAGCATTAAAATGAGACCAAATAATGGGACAAAAAGAAATCAAGGGGCATTTAGAATAGATAAAAATGTGCGATTAATTGCAAGTTAACTATGACATTAATGCAGTTAATCACAATTAAATATTTTAATCGTTTGACAGCACTAATATATATATATATTTTTTTAATGTTTATCTGAGGTGTAGTCGGAAGAGATGTGTTTTTAGCCTTCGGCGGAAGATGTGTAGGCTTTTGGCCATCCTGATGTCAATAGGAAGCTCATTCCACCATTTAGGAGCCAGAACAGCAAACAGTCGGGATTTCGTTGCGTGATTAGTTGTCTCGCTGTGAGGGGGCAGCAAGCAGGTTGGCTGATGCAGAGCGGAGTGGGCGGGTTTGACCATGTCCTGGATGTATGCTAGGGCTGATCCGTTTATGGCCCTACTCTCCCCCAAAACCGGTTTTGCCACTTGCATTCACACTGGCCAAGTGGCCATAGGAACTGACCTTTTGTTATTAAGCCACTTTCCGACCGGAGGGATTTCTGCAGTTCCTAGAACATAGCGTTCCTCTGACCACAGTTCCTGTAACTCCATCAGCTCCTACTTCAGGGCAGGGTCTTTTCCCGATTATAATAACAAAAGGTCAGTTCCTACGGCCACTTGGTCAGTGTGAATGCAAATGGTAAAACCGGCTTTGGGGGAGAGTAGTTAGTAGAACTGTTTAGAAGTGGACTGTTCCTTTAACTACGTTCCTCTAACTACTTGGTCGGAAAGCGGCCATATCTTTCTTTCCTAACTAAAGGTTAGCCAAGGTGTTGGATGAAAAGTTACTTCCTTAGGAGGGCTAACAGCTCACCAGTCTTTGACGGGGGTGGAGAAGGGGGGGAGTGCAGTGCGGGAAGGAGAGTTGAAGCCTCGACAGCATGACTCACTACTCTCACAACATAACATCTGGAAGCTGAACACACATCTAAATAAAGTTAATCCAACACCATTTTTCAAACAGACATGATAGCAACTCCCTGATAAAGTTTTGAAATTTTGGGTTTTCTCATTGTTTTCGGCATGGAATTGGCGTTGAAAGAAAACAATCAAACACACCTTCTCAAATGAGTCCAGCGTGATGACGAAACAGTCCAGCACGCGCCAGAACTTCTCACACATTAACACTTTCATTGATCTGGTTCATGTAAGCCAACGAGTGGAAAACATGTTGTGTTGCCGGTATGACTGTGTTGGTGATGGACAGACATGATAAACAGTTCTGGGGATTACATCATTACATAATACACATCACCTATATATCAATAAAGCAGCAGAAAAGCAATGTCCATTAATACTAGGGCTGGGTATTGTTAAACCTATTTGATACCGGTACAGATGCCGTGCATTCGATACTGTTTCCTGAACTTTGAATAAAAAACTGGAAAAAATGGCAACATTACTCATTACCATAGGCGACGATTTATGTTTTCCTCCGTGGTTGCTCACGGGCGTATGCCCTTTAAAAAAAAAAAATAGTAGTCAAAATATGTTTGTATTTCACAACCTTAGGAAATGGACAGCGGCCGACACGAACACACACGCCTATTGACACAGGACTTTCACCCAGGAGAGCGGGGTTCACGTCCTGCTTGTCACGCTTGCTATAGTCGTTTCTTTCTTTCCTCCCGCGTGTCACAGAACCGTACGCCCACCCACGACCTTTTCCTTAACATAACTGCGTCAAAAGGGACGTCAATAGTCCCGACCAAGCACGTTTACTTATAGCTCAAAAGGGACGGCAATAGTCCCGACCAAGCACGTTTACTTATAGCTCTAAAGGGACGTCAATAGTCCCGACCAAGCACGTTTACTTATAGCGCTAAAGGGACGGCAATAGTCCCGACCAAGCACGTTTACTTATAGCTCTAAAGGGGCGGCAATAGTCCCGACCAAAGCACGTTTACTTATAGCGCTAAAGGGGCGTCAATAGTCCCGACCAAGCACGTTTACTTATAGCGCTAAAGGGACGGCAATAGTCCCGACCAAGCACGTTTACTTATAGCGCTAAAGGGACGGCAATAGTCCCGACCAAGCACGTTTACTTATAGCTCTAAAGGGGCGTCAATAGTCCCGACCAAGCGCGTTTACTTATAGTGCTAAAGGGGCGTCAATAGTCGACCAAGCACGTTTACTTATAAGCGCTAAAGGGGACGGCAATAGTCCCGACCAAGCACGTTTACTTATAGCGCTAAAGGGACGGCAATAGTCCCGACCAAGCACGTTTACTTATAGCTCTAAAGAGACGTCAATAGTCCCGACCAAGCACGTTTACTTATAGCGCTAAAGGGACGGCAATAGTCCCGACCAAGCACGTTTACTTATAGCGCTAAAGGGACGGCAATAGTCCCGACCAAGCACGTTTACTTATAGCTCTAAAGGGACGGCAATAGTCCCGACCAAGCACGTTTACTTATAGCTCTAAAGGGACGGCAATAGTCCCGACCAAGCACGTTTACTTATAGCGCTAAAGGAGACTTTTAGCGTGAATAAGAATGACAAAGGCACAAGACCAAGCATCCAGATTTTACAAGATGGGTGTGAGAATGTGTTGGATTGGTGGATAGGATATGGAGCAGGGGACTGACGGTGACATAACCAGTCACACTATGACAGACGCTCCACTTAGCACCAACTGCAATGTTTAATTTTTAATGAATGTGGCCTACTGGCAGTCTGGCACACGTGGGTGCTCAGTATCAGAGCTCCGGACCTCGAGCACCTATGCTCATTACCTATGTGACGCACACTGTAGTCAAGCCTCTCAAAACACGACAAGACACATGTGAGCTCTGTCTCTGTGCATAATGTAGAGTTCTTCCCATGGATGTGATACAGCATTCGAGGCCGATCCACGTTCATTCCTATGAGAGATGCTCACTGGCTCATGAAGCCAAAAAAGTTCAACTTCCGCATATGAAATGACTTGGATGAGCAGCTCTGATTCTGCACTGTGCGGCCCATAGAGCAGGCACACTAGAGACCTCGGCCCGCTGAGTCTATTCCTGTTTGACGCTCCGTTAACTTGAATGGGGACTAAGGATTTAATCGTGCAGCTCTATTAGACTTTCCAAATGTTATTAGACCAAATGGATCAAATTCTGATAGGGACACAAGTAACTTCGCGGGGGTTGTGACATTGTGACACTCAAAAAGAAATGTATCTACTGGTTTACAGGCATCTCTTTTGCCATGTAACTCTATGGGCAACGTGACATCATGACTTTGCGTAAACATACACATCACATTCCTAAAGCCAAGTGGCGTGTCATCTGTACACATTTTGAGCTATCCGTGTGTATGTCTACACTGTATACAGCGGACGGCCGTCTGCAACGTCACAGCGTAAACATACACGCCACTTTCTAAAGCCACGTGGCGTGTTATCGCGAGACTACGTGTTATCGCGAGGCTACGGTTGGGTTTAGGAAAAGAACAAACATGGAAAGGAACCGTGACACGCAGGACACGATCCCCGGTCTCCTGGGTGAAAGTCTTGTGTTTGACCCGTCCTCCCCCCCGACCAACCTCCCTACGCAGATTTTCGCCCTTTCATACTACTCGTTACAGCGTCACACTCAATCGCAAGGTAATGTAAGTCAATGGAGGCCAAATGGAGTTGATAAACACCCTGAAAAGCAAGTATGTGTCTTGATAACACGCCAATAATGGCATACCAATTGGCGTGTCATACATACGCCACTTCATGAGATCAGTCTGGACTGATCAGACTGGATGGATAACCAGCCTCAATGTAATATCCAACACCTGGGCTTTCATTTGGCACCGAAACATCTTAATAATTGCACCCATGGAGCATGTTTGGCCTCATTTAAAACAAACACCATTTCCTGTAAACAGGCATCGATGACTTCAAATAATCAAAGCAAAAAAAGTTTATGTGAAAACAAATATGCTGTAGAAGAAATGAAGCCTGTGATGGAGAAGAGAGGCACGCAACTGGGAATTTATTAGCATCATATTTCTTTCATGTTTGACATTAAGTGCTATTTCTTTTAAATAGAAGAGCACACACACCTTTTAGCTAGCAGCTTGTTTTGGGTTGAACTTTAGTTGACTTTGAAGTAACATTATAATAACCTTGTAGAGAACAGTGACTGGAAATAAATACTTGTATTTCTGTGGAAGTGCACTCATCAACCAAATAACTGTTAAAAATAGATTTGTTTTTAGCTCAGTGGCTATTATAAAGTCACTGATAAAATTCTGTATATAAATCTCAATTAAGGTTAAATGGATCATATCTGATTCCTAATCAATTACTAAGTTGGTTCCAGATTTCCCCAGAATAAGAAGCCAGCTGTGCAATTTGCTGTTTTTCAGAGGCCAAATCATGCTTGGTGTCATATTCATTGTACGGTGTAAACATCACGGCATTGGGCTGCTGCACTGTGAACTTCCCAGAAATTCAACAGCAGTGGTGGGCGGATCGATCCAAATATCGATAATATCAATACCAACGTTGGTATTGATATTGATCAATACCAGTGTAATGAGATGGACACTTTAGTTTTAGTTTCTCTCCAGTATGCACCGCTGCGGTTTCATCAAAGAGCTGACCTGGCTGTCTGCGTAACCTGCAATTTCTCTTTCCTAAAGTTGCTGATATAAAGAGTGTTAAGCCTGTAACCAACCCAACCAGCTACGAGATTAATCGGGAATATAAAACATTTGATTCAGCGCAAAAAAACATTTAGAAAATGGCAAAAAAGGCAAAAAGGTACAAGACTGTGTAGAGAAACTATCACAGGCTTCAATGGTAGATGCTCACTCTATAGCTGTTCGTGGTTCGCGGGTACTGTAAACGTTTCCATGGTAAAAGCAAGTTGGACGAATCAGATATATATAATCATATATACCATTTTTTGTGCTTCGAAGCTTCGGTACTAATCACTAGCGAGTATTGGAAGCTTTGGTAGTAGTGGCGGCCATGGCCAACTGTTGTTTAAAGCTCCCATGGCATGAAAATGTCACTTCATGAGGTTTTTTAACATTAATATGAGTCCCCCCAGCCTGCCTATGGCCCCCCAGTGGCTAGAAATGGTGATAGGTGTAAACCGAGGAGGAGTCTAATTTCTAACCATTTGTTGGTTCCACATTGTCAGGCGTTCAATAACCATTTAAATATAAATCATAGTAAAAGAAAAAAACTGAGAGTATCACTGATATCATTTTGCAGTCTATTCATCCGATACTTATAGCCCTGGTGCCTAATTAACACTTCAGTGTATTGCTTATTGTCTGTGAAGTGGCTCTTGGAGTGCTCCTCTTCTTAATGCATCCCCAGACTTCAGAGAGCATCAGCACAGATCGATACTGGCTCGCAGAGCTGAAAGCTTGTTGTTAGATACAGGTCTGTAAATAACACGGAAATGGCTTTGATCAGACTCATTTCGCCTACGCTTTTGGAGGGCTCCAGTTTGTCAGTGTAAAATGTCTCTCAGCCTCGGGCCTCGTAATGTCTGGTAAAGCATTTACTCCACTGATCGTTTTGCAGAAAATAACGGCCAGTGTCCAATAGAATCCACAAGTGAGGGATGAAGAATAACAGACAAGATGTTTTAGGAACCTTCTAGAGAATTTCTCTATATTTTTGGAGATGAGGATGAAACTCCTACCCACTCACACTGATGTGGTTCATCACAGTATTTCTTTTTATGGACATTGTCAAGTAATAACGCGTCATTGTAGTCTGGCTATCACCAGACCAAGCTCAATCTTTTAAGATTGAACATTAGTCTGGGGAGTCTGCTCTGGATTTTCTACTGCACAAGAAACTAGTGATTGAGACATTTTCAACTCATTATGAAAATGTTTACTGAGGTAATAAATCAAGAGAGAAGTAGGCTCATTTTCTCATAGACTTCTATAGAAACAGACTTCTTTTTGGAGCCAGTGGAGTCTCCCCCTGCTGGATGGTAGAGAGAATACAGCTTTAAGGAGTCTCCCCCTGCTGGAAGTCAGAGAGAATACAGCTTTAAGGAGTCTCCCCCTGCTGGAAGTCAGAGAGAATACAGCTTTAAGGAGTCTCCCCCAGAGGGTGAAAATTTTTCGGGAAACAGTGAAATTGCGGGACTCCCGCGGGTCACGGTATTCCCGTGGGAGTCCCTCTGTACAGGAGTCAATTTCACTGTTGGTAACGTGATAGGGACGGAATAGAGCATAGAAATCAACGGGAGCGGGAACGGGACGGAGAAATGTGTGTTTTGAGTGTGAGAAGAGCTTCTCCGGGAACCATCACCTTATCGTGGTGGAGAGGTTTGTGTGTCCCTATGAACCTGAGGGCTGTGTTGTCTGGAGCTTTGTGCTCCTGGTAGGGTCTCCCAAGGCAAAGTGGTCTCAGGTGAGGGGCCAGACAAAGAATGGTTAAAAAATCCTATGAAAAATCGAGGAAGGGATGAAGTGACCCTGCCTGGAGGAAGCCCGGGGCCCCCGTCTGGAGCCAGGCCCAGATGGAGGGCTCGTCAGCGAGCGTCTGGTGGCCGGGTTTGCCATGGAGCCGGCCGGGCACAGCCCAAAAAAGCTACGTGGCGGACATCCCTCCATCCCATGGGCCCACCACCTGTGGGAGGAACCGCTGGGGTCGGGTGCGCTGCCACATGGGTGGCAGTGAAGGTCAGGGGCCTCGACGGACCAGACCCGGGCAGCAGAGGCTGGCTCTGGGGACGTGGAATGTCACCTCTCTGTGGGGGAAGGAGCCGGAACTTGTGCGGGAGGTGGAGCGCTACCGGTTAGATCTGGTGGGGCTTACCTCTACGCACAGTCTTGGTTCTGGAACCATACTTCTGGATAGGGGTTGGACTCTTTTCTTCTCCGGAGTTGCCCAGGGTGTGAGGCGCCGGGCGGGTGTAGGGATACTCACAAGCCCCTGGCTGAGCGCCGCTACGTTGGAGTTTAACCCGGTGGGACGAGAGGGTCGCCTCCCCTACGCCTGCGGGTTGTGGGGGGGGGGAAAAACTCTGACTGTTGTTTGTGCATATGCACCAAACAAGAGTTCAGAGTATTCGGCCTTCTTGGAGACCTTGAGTGGAGTCCTGCATGGGGCTCCAGTCGGGGACTCCATAGTTCTGCTGGGGGACTTCAACGCGCACGTGGGCAATGATGGAGACACATGGAGAGGCGTGATTGGGAGGAACGGCCTCCCTGATCTAAACCAGAGTGGTTGTTTGTTGTTGGACTTCTGTGCTAGTCATGGATTGTCTATAACGAACACCATGTTCAAACATAGGGATGCTCATAAGTGTACGTGGTACCAGTGCACCTTAGGCCAAAGGTCAATGATCGATTTTATAATAGTTTCATCTGATCTGAGGCCGTATGTTTTGGACACTCGGGTGAAGACAGGGGCGGAGCTGTCAACCGATCTTCATCTGGTGGTGAGTTGGGTCAGGGGGTAGGGGAAGACTCTGGACAGACCTGGTAAGCCCAAACGGGTAGTGCGGGTAAATTGGGAGTGTCTGGAGGAGGCCCCTGTCCGACAGACTTTCAACTCACACCTCCGGCGGAGCTTTTCGTGCATCCCTGTGGAGGCTGGGGGCATTGAACCCGAGTGGACAATGTTCAAAGTTTCCATTGCTGAAGCTGCGGTGAGGAGCTGTGGTCTTAGGGTCTTAGGTGCCTCAAAGGGCGGTAACCCACGAACACCGTGGTGGACACCGGTGGTCAGGGAAGCCGTCCGACTGAAGAAGGAGTCTTTCCGGGATATGTTATCCCAGACGACTCCGGAGGCAGTTGCAAGGTACCGAAAGGGCAGGGCTGCAGCCTCTGCCATGAAAGAGGCAAAGCAGCGTGTGTGGGAGAAGTTCGGAGAAGACATGGAGAAGGACTTTCGGTCGGCAACAAGGTACTTCTGGAAAACCGTTCGCCACCTCAGGAGGGGGAAGCGGGGACCCATTCAAGCTGTGTACAGTAAGGATGGGGACGCTGTTGACCTCAACTGAGGAGGTAATAGGGCGGTGGAAGGAGCACTTTGAGGAACTCCTAAATCCGACTAATACGCCCTCTATGGTAGAGGCAGAGCTGGAGGATGAGGGGGGATTGGCATCAATTTCCCTGGTGGAGGTTGCTGAGGTAGTTAAACAACTCCACAGTTGCAAAGCCCCAGGAATTGATGAGATCCGTCCAGAAATGCTTAAATCTCTGGGTGTGGAGGGGTTGTCTTGGTTGACACGCCTCTTCAACATTGCGTGGAAGTCTGGGACGGTGCCTAAGGAGTGGCAGACCGGGGTGGTGGTTCCCCTTTTTAAAAAGGGGGACCAGAGGGTGTGTGCCAATTACAGGGTTATCACACTTCTCAGCCTCCCCGGTAAAGTCTACTCCAAGGTGCTGGAAAGGAGGGTTCGGTCGATAGTCGAATCTCAGGTTGAAGAGGAACAATGCGGATTCCGTCCTGGTCGTGGAACAACGGACCAGATCTTTACTCTTGCAAGGGATCCTGGAGGGAGCCTGGGAGTATGCCCAACGCAGTCTACATGTGTTTTGTGGATCTGGAGAAGGCGTATGACTGGGTGCCCCGGGAGATACTGTGGGAGGTGCTGCGGGAGTGCGGGGTGAGGGGTCCCTTCTCAGGGCCATCCAATCTCTGTACGACCAAAGCGAGAGCTGTGTCCGGGTTCTCGGCAGTAAGTCGGACTCGTTTCAGGTGAGAGTTGTCCTCCGCCAGGGCTGCGCTTTGTCACCAGTCCTGTTTGTAGTATTTATGGACAGGATATCGAGGCGTAGTCGGGGTGGAGAGGGGTTGCAGTTCGGTGGGCTGGGGATCTCATCGCTGCTTTTTGCAGATGATGTGGTCCTGATGGCATCATCGGCCTGTGACCTTCAGCACTCACTGGATCGGTTCGCAGTCGAGTGTGAAGCGGCTGGGATGAGGATCAGCACCTCTAAATCGGAGGCCATGGTTCTCAGCAGGAAACCGATGGAGTGCCTTCTCCAGGTAGGGAATGAGTCCTTACCCCAAGTGAAGGAGTTCAAGTACCTTTGGGGTCTTGTTCGCGAGTGAGGGGACAATGGAGCGGGAGATTGGTCGGAGAATCGGCACAGCAGGTGCGGTATTACATTCAATTTATCGCACCGTTGTGACGAAAAGAGAGCTGAGCCAGAAAGGCAAAGCTCTCAATCTACCGGTCAGTTTTTCAGCCTCAGGATCCCCCAGTCGGAGCTGGTTAATGTGGCCCGGGAAAGGGAAGTTTGGGGTCCCCTGCTGGAGCTGCTACCCCCGCGACCCGACCCCGGATAAGCGGATGAAGATGGATGGATGGATGTTACCTAGGCCCGCAGGTAATGTGTTACCTAGACCTGCAGGTAATGCGTGTTACCTAGACCTGCAGGTAATGCGTGTTACCTAGGCCTGCAGGTTATGCGTGTTACCTAGGCCTGCAGGTAATGCGTGTTACCTAGGCCTGCAGGTAATGCGTGTTACCTAGACCTGCAGGTAATGCGTGTTACCTAGACCTGCAGGTAATGCGTGTTACCTAGACTTGCAGGTAATGCGTGTTACCTAGACCTGCAGGTAATGCGTGTTACCTAGACCTGCAGGTAATGCGTGTTACCTAGACCTGCAGGTAATGCGTGTTACCTAGACCTGCAGGTAATGTATGTATAGTGTAGCCTACATTTCCGAGGTAACCTCAGTGATCTGACCGTGATTAACCAAACGCACACACACGATATCAACTGGCTAGTTATCCTCCAGACAGCGACGGACAACGTCTCTTTTTCTTTCTCTCTTTTCTGCCGGGTGGCGTGCGAGCCTGCTCGCGGTGTGAAGCGCGTGTCCGTGACAGAGTCTGATAACTTTAGACAACATGGGGAACCAAACGGGAGCGGGACGGGATTCGGGAGTCTTTCTCTTTTCTCTCAGGATTTTGCAGGACAGGATTTTCTGGGTGGGGGCAGTCACGTGATCGGGATATGACGAGAGTATTTTCGTGGGCTCGGGATGGGATGGGAGCGACCGTTGATTCCTGTGTCACCCTCTACTTTACTTCTCAGACCCGGAAGCTATGTCCATTATTTCTACAGTCTATGGGCTTGTCAGTAGTACTATCCCCTACCTCTCTAAGTTTCATCATTATTGAACCATTGCTACAGCAGTTCTGGCTTTTCAAAGCATGACATTTTGACCTTTAATTACAGCATCCACGAGTCCAATAAGCATAATTTATAAAATGTGAGAGCACAGTGCTAAATGTATGATCCCTATGGATTGTATGAACTATCAGATTTGAGTTTAAAATTCTGCCCTTTTGTTATAATAGAGCTTCTATTAAATACCATATGTTAATCAGCAGCAGCTCAGCAAACACACTGCGACTGAAAAAAAACCCATTAACATTTAACGACAAGTTTAGCACTTCAAGTGAAACCCAGCTTTGCAAAGAGGCAGCCGAGGACTTCAGTATTTCCAATCCTGAATCCAGAAAGGCATCTGGTGTTTGAATTAGAGCAGACATTAATGGGACATATCCAGCTGACAAACCATAAGAGCCAAGACCACATGGTGACTCAGAGTTACGAGAAAGCCGCGCAACCCTTGATGCTCTTTGTGGAACAAGTGGCATTTTAGAGCCTAATGTGTTTCCCTGTCATCTTGCTGCAGGGATTATAGACTTTGGATCTTTATAGGCTGCGGTCAATCAGCATCCACCTCTTCAGACGGTGGTTATTACCTCATAGACACACTGAGCTTAACTAAAGAGGGCCATCATTTCTTTATGTGCTGGCTCTAGCCTAAGACAGGACCCAGGTAAGATGGGACAGTGCTGCAAGTGATTTTCATTCATTTTGCATTCCAGGAGCATCTAAAATCATGTTCACGTTATTACTGCCTGTTGCCTGCACTTTTTTAATTAGTTAAAAGAGACATATCATGCTCATTTTCAGGTTTATACTTGTATTTTGGGTTCTACAAGTACATGTTTACTTCCTCTAATGTTTAAAGAAACTCTCTATTTTTCTCACAATATAGCTGTATTTCTAGCCTGGTCCTACCAGACTCTGGCTGGGGCAGATGGTGAAATAATATAAGGAATACCTTACGTAACAGATTTTTAAACCATTAATGTAAGTAACTGGCAAACAATGCTTACTACTTTTTAAAAAGCACACGTTTATAACAAATGTACACATACTGTCTGTTTATGGCGTTTGTATGCTGTCATTCTCTACAGTATGTTGGTCTTTGTTGTCACTGTCTGTCTGTTCGATTGTCCGTGTTTCTCTCTGTTGACACTACATATTGTCTGTCTGGTTCTCCATCTTTTCATCTGTTTTAACTCTCTAATTCTGCAATTTAAATATGTTTTTATGGCTGTGATTATACTTCAGGGGTTTTACTTGCTCAGAATTGGCCTTTGGGGGAACACATAAAGTTTTGAGGGTAAAAGATTCCTGCATTCTGATACATTTTTAGGCACCAATTTATGGTAAAGAAAATCACTCTGGTGGCAGGTAACAATATCATTATATTCAGTAGTCCAGTAAGGGGGGGCTTTCACATCATGGGCCGGATACGACAACACTTGACCCCAAAGTCCAGTTGTTTAATTAGCATGAACAGGGCTTCATGGTCACTTTTTCCCCCAAGGAGCGAAAGAGGCCAAAGAGGCTACTGCTTTTACTGCTAAATTGTACAATAACACAATCATGTTATGGATACAAAACGTTATGAAGTGTATGTTTTCTATATTCTATTGATTAAAATGATCAGTGATGTTGAGACTACAGTGTAACGGACCACCACAGTTCATGCATACATGTTAACCGTGGCTTAATTGCAGAGTTTAACCTACATAGTGTAAAACGGACACTACGTGAATGGGGCACAGCAGAAAGACGGAGCAGAGGTTTTCATGTGTACTCCTATAGGCCTACACTTCGCATCAGGCGTTAAAACTAACTGTACCAAAACACCGAATTAGACTACTGTTTAATGCGACAACGAGACATTTTGAACCGGTAATGAAACTGTCAATATAATACTGATGCTGTCAGACGGCCACGTGGACAGACAGCAGTCAGAGCTCCTGCAGAGCTCTGCACCCGTCAGCAGCAGCTTCTCACTGCTGCAGCCGGTCCCCCAGAGCAGCATGGTCACCGGGAGGGTCCGGTCCAGCCTGAACCCTGCAAACAAAGATCCCGTTTCAAGGTGATGTGCTTGATTTTGACTGAACATCCCAATTTGAGTAACTTCTGATTGGGTCGGTCGGCCCAACTCGGGACCAGGCCGGCCGTTGCCGACTGGCCAAATACTTAATATTTATTATTATTATTATTATAAGCATAGTGAAATCGTGCAAGCGATAAAAACCCTTCCTATGCGCTGTCGGCCTGTAAAGACAATTTATTTGTATATTAAAAAAAAAATCTGACTGGCCCACATTTAAAAAAATGGTCCAGCCCCTCTGGTATTTGCCAGAATTGCCAGATGGCCAATCCGCCCCTGTACGTAGCGACCGGGCCCAAATATCACATATCATGCTCATTTTCAGGTTTATACTTGTATTTTGGGTTCTACAAGTACATGTTTACTTCCTCTAATGTTTAAAGAAACTCTCTATTTTTCTCACAATATAGCTGTATTTCTAGCCTGGTCCTACCAGACTCTGGCTGGGGCAGATGGTGAAATAATATAAGGAATACCTTACGTAACAGATTTTTAAACCATTAATGTAAGTAACTGGCAAACAATGCTTACTACTTTTTTAAAAAGCACACGTTTATAACAAATGTACACATACTGTCTGTTTATGGCGTTTGTATGCTGTCATTCTCTACAGTATGTTGGTCTTTGTTGTCACTGTCTGTCTGTTCGATTGTCCGTGTTTCTCTCTGTTGACACTACATATTGTCTGTCTGGTTCTCCATCTTTTCATCTGTTTTAACTCTCTAATTCTGCAATTTAAATATGTTTTTATGGCTGTGATTATACTTCAGGGGTTTTACTTGCTCAGAATTGGCCTTTGGGGGAACACATAAAGTTTTGAGGGTAAAAGATTCCTGCATTCTGATACATTTTTAGGCACCAATTTATGGTAAAAACGTCTATATTTATGGCAAGAAAATCACTCTGGTGGCAGGTAACAATATCATTATATTCAGTAGTCCAGTAAGGGGGCTTTCACATCATGGGCCGGATACGACAACACTTGACCCCAAAGTCCAGTTGTTTAATTAGCATGAACAGGGCTTCATGGTCACTTTTTCCCCCAAGGAGCGAAAGAGGCCAAAGAGGCTACTGCTTTTACTGCTAAATTGTACAATAACACAATCATGTTATGGATACAAAACGTTATGAAGTGTATGTTTTCTATATTCTATTGATTAAAATGATCAGTGATGTTGAGACTACAGTGTAACGGACCACCACAGTTCATGCATACATGTTGACCGTGGCTTAATTGCAGAGTTTAACCTACATAGTGTAAAACGGACACTACGTGAATGGGGCACAGCAGAAAGACGGAGCAGAGGTTTTCATGTGTACTCCTATAGGCCTACACTTCGCATCAGGCGTTAAAACTAACTGTACCAAAACACCGAATTAGACTACTGTTTAATGCGACAACGAGACATTTTGAACCGGTAATGAAACTGTCAATATAATACTGATGCTGTCAGACGGCCACGTGGACAGACAGCAGTCAGAGCTCCTGCAGAGCTCTGCGCCCGTCAGCAGCAGCTTCTCACTGCTGCAGCCGGTCCCCCAGAGCAGCATGGTCACCGGGAGGGTCCGGTCCAGCCTGAACCCTGCAAACAGAGATCCCGTTTCAAGGTGATGTGCTTGATTTTGACTGAACATCCCAATTTGAGTAACTTCTGATTGGGTCGGTCGGCCCAACTCGGGACCAGGCCGGACGTTGCCGACTGGCCAGATACTTAATATTTATTATTATTATTATTATAAGCATAGTGAAATCGTGCAAGCGATAAAAACCCTTCCTATGCGCTGTCGGCCTGTAAAGACAATTTATTTGTATATTAAAAAAAAAATCTGACCGGCCCACATTTAAAAAAATGGTCCAGCCCCTCTGGTATTTGCCAGAATTGCCAGATGGCCAATCCGCCCCTGTACGTAGCGACCGGGCCCAAATGCTCCGCCTACACTAACGCCAACATCCTCCCTTCACCACATTTAAGACTAATATAAGTAGCCTTTTTTATTTTGTCCTGTTGCTCTGGGGTCAAATATATATATATATCTATATATATATATATATATATATATATATATATATATATATATATATATATATATATATAGTGGTACAGTATACCCACTACAGTACATTAGACTACACCACTGCTCTAAGTGGACAGAAACTAGCGGTTAGAAAATACCATATTATAAATTACATATATATATATATATATATATATATATATATATATATATATATATATATATATATATACATATATATATCATAATTTAACTGTTTTTATTAATTAGTAATATTGTCAGGGTTTTGGTATTTTGTTCCATCTTATTGTGGTAGTCTTGTTTTTCGGTTATGTTCTGTTTCCTGTTTTTATTTTGTAGTCTGTCTTGTCTCCTTTGTCTTGTCTAGCTTTCTTCCTGTCTTTGTTTGTTTCCCGCCTTTTTTGATTGTTCTGCCCCACCCTGATTTGTTCCACCTGTTGTGTCACCTGTCCAGTGTTAGTCCTCATTACCTGGTGTATTTAGTTCCTGTTCTGTCTTTGTCTCTTGTTGGATCATTGTACGTTCTGTTGCTTGTAGTCTGTTGCTGTGTGTTCTGTTCCATGTTTCTCGTTTGTCCTTGTCAGTGGATTGCTTGCCACTGTTCTGTGTTTTTCCTGTTCCTGTTTTGGGGATTCTGCTTGTACCTGTTTTTGTATTTGCCTGCCAACCTCTGGACACCTTTTGTAAGTTTTGCCATGAAATTCTTTATTCCGTATAACTGCATTTGGGTCTTCCATTTCCTGTATCCCGTGACCAATATTTACTTTCGTCAGCCATTTTACTGCCTAATATGATGCCAACCGGCAAGCCATGTGTCAAAGATTTTACAGATTTCTTAGTTGTTCCGACCTCAGGGGACGGGGGAGGAATACTATATATATATATATATATATATATATATATATATATATATATATATATATATATATATATATATATATATATATATATGGGAAGCATATTTTGTGATCACAGCACGACAACGGTAGGGAGTAGTATGGAAAGCCGAAAATCCGCACAGGGAGGTTGGTTGTGGGGGTGGATGGGTCAAACAACACAGGACTTTCACCCTGGAGACCGGGGATGGCGTCCGGCGTGTTGCAGTCCTGACCACAACCGTCCCGTTGTTGTGGTCAGCGTGTGGCGTTTAATTTCCCTGTTGTTGCGTCCCCCAGAGCGGCCCAGTGTCATGGCAGTTCGTGAAATGGTCACGTTGGAAAATCGTGACCTGTACACGAAATAAACGAGAAAATCGTGACCTGTACACAAATCAATAAATCTTAATTACGTGACTATTTCACGAACTGGCGTGAGACCGGGTTGGCCGTTTACCCTCAGACACAGAATTCATTGGAAGTTCGCTGTGATATGTTTAGATCATTTCTGAAAAAATAAGTCATTTCCGCTGTACATCTCCTGGGAGCCCACAAGAAAAACAAGGCACCTGCACCCGGAGACTCGTCCCTGACGGCACGAACGGATTGCACTCTGCTCTGTTTACGTGGGAATCTGGACAAAGTGAGGAAGCTGTGTGCATAAATGTAGGGCTTTTCTCAGTCAAGTCTGTTTAAGACTCCAAAATACCAACTATAAACAAATCTTCTCCCAAGGGGGGACGTCAAAGACAAACATTTAACAGTAGCACGTTCCTCTGGGAGCAAAAGTGGCGTTTTCAGCAGCAGTCCCAGAAACAGCATGGTGCCAAAATAAACAACGCCAAACACAGGCAGATTCAGAAGAGATTGTGTATACGATATACATTTGTAAATAAGAAATAACAGTTTATGGTTATGACTGAGGTGATCTTTCTTTACTCTTATGGTTTTAGAAGAAGGCTTGTTTTGTGCTTGTTTTGTGTACTGCAACACTTCTGTTGCAGGGATCCTGCAAGAAGTGTTGATGTGGGGCTGCCAATGTGGGAGTGAGTAACGGAGAGCAGGTTTCTTTTGTGTCAGACGGACAGACACTGTGGGTTGCATCTTGATGGGTGCTGGCCAGCCTACACACACGTAGCCCGTGGTGATGAATGAAATCCTGGAGGCGTCATGTTAAGGAATGGTGCCGAGGAACAGTGCCAGACTGCACGTTTTCTGCTCAGTGTCTATCCTTTGAGTCTGTAAATTCAAAAGATGACATATCCGAGATAAGCATGGGGCTACAAAGACTAAGAATAGCTCTCCTGTCTCTTCCCGGATTACGGTTTATCTGAAGTTGGTTATTATTATTATTATTATTAAAGGTTTATTTAGATAGGGAAACTTGTCCCTAGGTTCACTTGATATATGAAGCCAGCTGTTTGGTAAAATCTGTGACCCACCATTGACCTGCTAGCAGTGAGTAGGCTACATCTCCTTCTTCTTGCTCAGTTTAAGTGGAAATGATGTATGAAATTAAAGGACTAATCTAACATTTTGGAAAATATCCTTATTACATTGTAGGCTTATTGGTGAATATGTAAGGTAGTCACTAAGATCCACAGATACTGGGGGGGGGGGGTACGGTTCATGAAAAAAACATCCGAACCGTTCTGTTCGCTTGTCTCTGTTCGGAGCGTGTGCGTCTCACGGTCCGTCAGTCCACTGTTAACGTGCACTAACCTCTTCCTGCCGTAGGGCCACTTTATACTCCTATGTTAAAACACTGGAAACGACGAGGGGGATGAGCGTGACAAACGTGGCAGCTGATTGGACGAACGCGTCACGTGGTTCTTGCTGCTCCTCCTCTAATGGCGTCTTGTTCTGAATACGATCTCATATTTTACGTATAGTAGTAAGGCGTGCTGCAGGTCACATCGTGTAGAGATGTCAGGTGGGAGAGATGAGGAAGGCTGTAGAGATGAGGAAGACTGTAGAGATGTCAGGTGGGAGAGATGAGGAAGGCTGTAGAGATGTCAGGTGGGAGAGATGAGGAAGACTGTAGAGATGAGGAAGACTGTAGAGACGTCAGGTGGGAGAGATGAGGAAGACTGTAGAGATGTCAGGTGGGAGAGATGAGGAAGGCTGTAGAGATGTCAGGTGGGAGAGATGAGGAAGACTGCCCAGAGCTGGAGGATGCTCCAGCGTCGTGTATAGTCTGGTGTGTGGGAACATTTTGGATATGATGACAGCAGAAATTAAACAATAGGTAGAACTGCCACTGTGCCACTAATGTTAGCTATATATCATATGCTGAAGTATATTTCTAAAAGAAAAAATAACAAGAACCGTACAGAACGGAAAACAGTGACACGAACCAAACTGTGGGTTTTGTGAACCGTGCCTCCCCTAACAGATCCCTAGGTTCACTGGATATGATGCATAGCTGGCTGTTCATAAACTCTGTGACCCACCGTTGACCTGCTAGCAGTGAGTAGGCTACATCTCCTCCTTCTTGCTCCGTTTAAGTGCAAATGATGTATGAAATGAAAGGATTATTCTGACATTTTGGAAAATATGCGTATTACATTGTAGTTTTTGGAGTTGTGATGACAGGGCAATGCATTCTCATGAACGGGTCCATATGATATCATACGAAAATGTATGACCTACGAAATAACACGTTCTCACACCCATCTCGTAAAATATGGACGCTATCTCTGTCGTTCTTATTGACGCTATAAGTCTCCTTTAGAGCTATAAGTAAACGTGCTTGGTCGGGACTATTGCCGTCCCTTTAGAGCTATAAGTAAACGTGCTTGGTCGGGACTATTGACGTCCCTTTAGCGTTATAAGTAAACGTGCTTGGTCGGGACTATTGCCGTCCCTTTAGCGCTATAAGTAAACGCGCTTGGTCGGGACTATTGACGTCCCTTTAGCGCTATAAGTAAACGTGCTTGGTCGGGACTATTGCCGTCCCTTTAGCGCTATAAGTAAACGTGCTTGGTCGGGACTATTGCCGTCCCTTTAGAGCTATAAGTAAACGTGCTTGGTCGGGACTATTGACGTCCCTTTAGAGCTATAAGTAGACGTGCTTGGTCGGGACTATTGCCGTCCCTTTAGAGCTATAAGTAAACGTGCTTGGTCGGGACTATTGACGTCCCTTTAGGGCAGGACGTGAACCCCGCTCTCCTGGGAGAAAGTCCTGTGTTTGACCCATCCACCCCCCCAACCAACCTCCTTACATACTACTCCCTAAATCCTCTCTAACTGCTGCTCTCCCCGCTGCGACACACACACACACACACACACACACACACACACACACACACACACACACACACACACACACACACACACACACACACACACACACACACACACACACACAGACAGAGAGACTCTTTATTGATCCTTTTGGGATGACTCCCACAAGGAAATTAGATTTTTAGCAGCATACAAAACACTCTTTAAATAAAGAGGTATAAAAAATACAGTATATGAATAACAAACTTTTAGCTAAATATTACAGTATTATAACAGTAAACAATAAACTACAGATAAATAAAGATGAGAGAGAGAGAGAGAGAGAGAGAGAGAGAGAGAGAGAGAGAGAGAGAGAGAGAGAGAGAGAGAGAGAGAGAGAGAGAGAGAGAGAGAGAGAGAGAGAGAGAGAGAGAGAGAGAGAGAGAGAGAGAGAGAGAGAGAGAGAGAGAGAGAGAGAGAGAGAGAGACCTTTTTAGTGCTCTAAATAGCAATCTGTTTTTACTCTACCAGTGCCCAGAATACTAGCGTTGTAAGCTAATCAGCGGTCCGCGCTAGCGTCTTTCAAGCTGCAAACACATTAGATTAGCATGAAAACATGTCCCAGAGAGAGACAGAGTGGGGACACATCTGTTAATAACCCCTAGGTTCGTTTTGCGCCGGAATTGTCCTTTAACTAAAAGTGAGAAGAAAAACAAACGCTGAAAAAAGTGCCAAAAACATCGGTGCAAAAGTGTCGGAAAAGACGACCAAAATGTTTTAATTTAAAATGTTGACCCAGAAAAACGAAAAG
Source organism: Sander vitreus (assembly GCF_031162955.1). Lineage (NCBI taxonomy): Eukaryota > Metazoa > Chordata > Actinopteri > Perciformes > Percidae > Sander > Sander vitreus. Next base: position 28,298,268 of record NC_135869.1, on the reverse strand, counting down.
TTGCTTGTTGGTCGACGGGAAGACGACACAATGGTTAGAAAAAGGTTGAAGACCCCTGCTCTAAAATAGTATAGTTATGTCTCATGAATCAAGTCAATGGTGAGTTTTGTAGGCTGCGAGAAGTGGTTCTGGTGTCCATCCATCTTCGTCCGCTTATCCGGTATCGGGTCGCGGGGGGAGCAGCTCCAGCAGGGGACCCCAAACTTCCCTTTCCCGAGCCACATTAACCAGCTCCTACTGGGGGATCCCGAGGCGTTCCCAGGCCAGGTTAGAGATATAATCCCTCCACCTAGTCCTGGGTCTCCCCCTAGGCCTCCTCCCAGCTGGACGTCCCTCCACCTAGTCCTGGGTCTCCCCCGAGGCCTCCTCCCAGCTGGACGTCCCTCCACCTAGTCCTGGGTCTTCCCCAAGGCCTCCTCCCAGCTGGACGTCCCTCCACCTAGTCCTGGGTCTTCCCCAGGCCTCCTCCCAGCTGGACGTCCCTCCACCTAGTCCTGGGTCTTCCCGAGGCCTCCTCCCAGCTGGACGTCCCTCCACCTAGTCCTGGGTCTCCCCCGAGGCCTCCTCCCAGCTGGACATCCCTCCACCTAGTCCTGGGTCTTCCCCGAAGCCTCCTCCCAGCTGGACGTCCCTCCACCTAGTCCTGGGTCTTCCCCGAGGCCTCCTCCCAGCTGGACGTCCCTCCACCTAGTCCTGGGTCTTCCCCAAGGCCTCCTCCCAGCTGGACGTCCCTCCACCTAGTCCTGGGTCTTCCCCGAGACCTCCTCCCAGCTGGATGTGCCTGGAACACCTCCCTACGGAGGCGTCCAGGGGGCATCCTTACCAGATGCCCGAACCACCTCAACTGGCTCCTTTCGACGTGAAGGAGCAGCGGCTCTACTCCGAGCTCCTCACGGATAACTGAGCTTCTCACCCTCTCTCTAAGGGAGACGCCAGCTACCCTCCTGAGGAAACCCATTTCGGCCGCTTGTACCCTGGATCTTGTTCTTTCGGTCATGACATGGTTCTGGTGTGAATGATGAAAGCCAGTGGTGTAGTCTAACTGGGGATTTCCACTGGATGCAGAACGTCTGCGTGCTCTGCCGTCCGTCAACACCCACCAGGTCTGGATTTGTTGTGGCACGGCTGCAGCCATGACTGACAGCTGTAGTCACGTGGACCCACGAGATCTCATGAATTAACGTAGAACAGAACCACCAAACCAACAACAGTTAGTTTCCATCCAGAGGCGTAGAGGGGGAACAGCTCTGAGCTGTGTTCTCATGGTGTAGTGCAGGGAGATATGATCTGCCGTGAGCACTGTGTGTTTTACTTTGAAAATTAACCAGATGTTTATTTTGTGTCTGTGCTCGACTTCCTGTCCCGCGCTATCTGCTGTGTGTGTGAATTGCTGCAGAGCTCTCTGGCGTCCGTCAACAACAGAATCTCTGTGTATCTGCTCCGGAGGGCTGGGGCTGCTGGAGCTGGGACGGAGTAGGGATGCAGACGTTCTGCAGTCAGTGGAAATACACACATTACACACACAATACACACACTGACTTTAATGGAAACCTAATGACTCTGACGACGTCACTAGTGGTCTGTGAGGGTACTGCAGGTGGTCTGTGGAAAAGCGAAATAAAATATGAAATAATAGCTTTTTAACCTTCATTTTACCAAGAAATTCCCATAACAATTAAGAATATGTATATTGATATAATAAATAAATGAAATCAAGTTATTGTGAGTACTAAAATAGGCTAGTGGTGCTCCCCTAATCATACACCTAAAGGTTTTGAAATGTTGACTATATCCAAGTGTTCTTATTACTATATATGTATAGATGTAATACTCCATTGCTATGGGAATGAGCCTGTTGTTCTAATGAACCTGATTATACCCTCAGGCGCTTGAGTGAGTAAATAAATAAATAAATAAATGAAATATGTGGCAGCCGTTGTGTGCAGTAAACCTTTTAACGAGTCTGTTGTACTGATGAGATGACCAGTTCTAGTTTTAGTGCTAGTAGGCCTATTTAGAGGTGCAGATTAATTCAGGTAGGACTGTGTGGAGACATATTTTATTGTGTATTATGAGGTGGTACAAATAATGGTCCACACACAAAAAGTTTGAAAACCCTTGGTCTAATGCATTGTAGTGGGACTTTGGGGAGACTTCATTTCCTGCATTTTTATACACTGACTTATTTCATGCACCAGTTCACACATGAACTACCTTTTATTTAGCCTATGCAAAGAAAAATAACACACATGACAATTCAAAATATGATGGAAAGTACGTTTTTAAGTGGGTATATGGACATCCTGGAGCGTTCTTAGTGAGTATACTGCATATACCTGCGTATCACGTAGACTACACAACTGATGAAAGCCGACCCATGTCAGATTCAGGCTAACGTGAGAGACTCAGGGTGGTGTGAACAGCTCCGAGGCAGCCCTGTTCTCCCACTATTATCCATCACATTCATGTGACAACAACCCCCAAATAAATGTGTGGATGAGGTCTCAACTGTCATGTCAGACTGATGGATTTTCAACAACCGGGGCGCCTGTTAAACAAGTCTGGATTTATGTTTTCTGTATTTTGCAAAGAGAGGAAACTGCTCGGAGCTAATAGGTGACGTCAATAACATCTGTGACTGAGTGACCAGTAAAGTATTGTTCTGCGATGTCTGCTAATGTTTCCTGCCCTTTGCTCAACTCTGTGCACTCTGGGTATGTTGGGTTGTTTGTGTGTGACTTTGTGGGCTAACAATAGGTTGAGTTAGGACATTCATGTGGCACCTCGGGGGTCCAAGGATCTAATCTCCACACAGAGATATGAACCTTTCCTGTTTCCCAGTGTTCCTGTGTGAATCAGCGCCTGAAGATGCAAAACAAATGTCAAAGAGAAAATGTGGAAGTAAGAGGAAGGAGGCCCAAAGGGACCGGAGTGTATCCTGACTCAGATTAACTTGTTAAAAGATTTGGATCCATCATTCCAGGTGCTTAATCCCCTTACCGTGGCTCATTGCACGTGTGCAAACTGAAAAAAGGTGGATTATCTCTCACTCTCGCACCAAAAATGGATCTGAAAACACAGTAGATTGACCTACGAAGGACTTCCCACTACTTTTTTCTCAGCATTTGACATTTGAAGGAACTTTTTTTTTAGCCTTAAGGCAGCTACACACCAACCCGATAATCCAAAATCCGGAAGCAGCAGCCAGACCCACGTGACGCGTTCGTCCAATCAGCTGCCGGTTTTCATTTTTTGGGTGACAAAGCAGATTAGCGCCGCCTGCTGTTATGGAGACGTATTACGTCTCTTCGGTGTTCTGAGGAACTTTTTGCTCAGTACCTCTACATGCACTAATGGAGAGATGTCAGAGTGGGGGGGCTGCCCATGCTCAGTACCTGTACATGCACTAATGGAGAGATGTCAGAGTGGGGGGGCTGCCCATGCTCAGTACCTGTACATGCACTAATGGAGAGATGTCAGAGTGGGGGGGCTGCCCATGTTCAGTACCTCTACATGCACTAATGGAGAGATGTCAGAGTGGGGGGGCTGCCCATGCTCAGTACCTGTACATGCACTAATGGAGAGATGTCAGAGTGGGGGGGCTGCCCTTGGAAAGGTGCCCCGAGCAGTTGGGGGTTCGGTGCCTTGCTCAAGAGCACCTTGGCAGTGCCCAGGAGGTGAACTGGGACCTCTCCAGCTACCAGTCCATAACTCTGAGGTCTGAGGGCATTTTTAGATACCTTCTTGAATTCCCTTTTTAAAGTCCCAGTGTGTAACGTGTGTAGTTCTGTGTTGCCCGTTCACAAACGTGTCCTTTCTCATGAATATTTACCTCCACCATCAGTTCCTAGTATTCATTTTGGCTTGAAATGTAACATTTACGTTAGCATGAACTGGGGGAGACGCTCCATATTCATGCTGCATCTAGAAATACGTTAGCTGGTAAGAGACATACAGGACATACAGCTCCACCTTAGTGAGTGTGTGTGTAAGGGACATACTGCTCCACCTTAGTGTGTGTGTGTGTGGGTACAACACACACGGCGCTCTACAACCTCCCTGTTGGCAACACTCGTGTTTAACCCTTTAAGTTTCATATCTTAAGTTTGTATTTTTATACATTTTATTTATCAGAACTTTTTTTATGTTAGAGAGAGAGAGACAGAGATCTCTCTCTCTCTCTCTCTCTCTCTCTCTGCCGGATTTTTAAACCACCAAATCCTTTATCGGTCGGCTCTAAATCGTTAGATTAGTCAACTAATTGAAAAAATAATTGCTAGATTAACGGTTAACTAAATAATCTTTTGGGACAGCCCTAGATCTGATACTGGCTTTGTGTATCCAAAGTGATATAACGCTAATGGGGCCTTCTGGGTACATCATAGGAGACTGAGCTATTTGAACAGCTGAAGCAATTTACTCTGTCCCACTTTGATTAACATCATGACAATCAGGAAACTGTAGTTCATACAAAATCTGCTTTCATCTAAACTCATGTCTGGAGTCTTATTTTTATTACCATTTAAGAAGAAGCAGCCCTGAACTGATGACCATGAAGTGATAGAATCCCATAAAGGAGCTGCTCTGCTTAGGGATTGGGTTGTTTATGCATTATGTTGGTGCTGTTTTGCTGAGTGTTTACAGCATGTGTCAGATATTTCACGAAATGTATCTTCACATTCCAATTTTTGACACGTTACAATCCCACATAATACTGTGTGCTCTCATTCGAATCCAAGAGAGTTATTTATTTACATAATAAATATCTCTTCTGTAATCAATGTCATCTGGTATCATCGGTTAAAGAGGAGCTCATTTTTTCTTCTGTTAACGCCGCCTTGGTTCATATTTGGATTCAAAGTGCAGCCCGTTGATATTCGAGTGATGGTGTTCATGTATTGGCAGGCGGTGACGGTGTGACATCAGTGTGGTGCAATCTCTCTTTTTGCTTCAGATCAAAACATAACAACTCATTAGAGCGGCTGCTTCCCAAGTCTCTTATGGCGTTTTTGCACCACATGGTACCTGCTCTGCTCGCCTCGACTCTACTCGTCTTTTTTGGTTTTCCATTATGATAAAGAAAAAAGACCGTAAATCTGTTCTGCAGTGTGGCCGGGTTGGTTCAGCGGGTAGAGCAGGCGCACATATACTGAGAGGTTTATGCCTCGACGCGGAGGTCCAGGGTTTGAATCCAACCTGTGACAATCCCCTGCATGTCTTCCTATCTCTCTCCCCTTTCTCACCTAGCTGTCCTGTCAAACATTAAAGGTGGAAAAGCCCCCCAAAAAACAATGTCGCTGGTTCCTGCTAACAGGGACTTTATTTAGTACCACCTCCGTCCAGGTTCCCAGCGAGCTGAGGCGATACCAAAAGGTGACCTGAAAACCTGCAGACCGCTGATTGGTCAGAGAGAATCGTCACTAATCACTGTGTCATCATTGCTATAGCCACAGACGGGGGTGTCCTGAACAAACCGCCATTTTTTAATAGTTTAGCCAGCCTACATGGCATCATGACTTTGCGTAAAGATACACGCCACTTTCCTAAAGCCAAATGGCGTGTTATCTGGGGTCGCCACGTGCCGTGTGTGTGTGTGTGTGTGTGTGTGTGTGAGAGCATGTGTGTGTGTGTGTGTGTGAGAGCGTGTGTGTGTGTGTGTGTGAGAGCATGTGTGTGTGTGTGTATCTGTGTGTATCTGTGTGGTATGTGTGTGGTGTGTATCTGTGTGTGTGTGTGGTATGTGTGTGTATCTGTGTGTGGTGTGGTATGTGTGTGTATCTGTGTGTGGTGTGTGGTGTATCTGTGTGTGGTGTGTGTATCTGTGTGTGTGTGTATCTGTGTGTGGTGGTGTGGTGTATCTGTGTGTGGTGTGTATCTGTGTGTGTGTGTATCTGTATCTGTGTGTGTGTGTATCTGTGTGTATCTGTGTGGTATGTGTGTGTGTGTATCTGTATCTGTGTGTGGTGTGTGTGTGTGTGTGTGTGTGTGTGTGTGTGTGTATCTGTATCTGTGTGTGGTCTGTGTGTGTGTGTGTGTGTGGTGCAGATTAGAACCCAAACTGAAACGTAAGCAACTAAAATGGCTGAAGGTTAGAATATTGTGTCAAAGTGGTCGGTGTGACTGAGACTTATAAAGAGTCCGGTTTAGTTCCAGCATAGTGTCCAAAAGGCCGTCTCAAAGCTCTTTGTTGGCGCATGTTTGTTCATTCTTTTGGTCGGTAATTAACGCGTGGCATCGGTGTAGATGCCTGCTTAAAAAACAAAACTATTGGCACTCAAAAAATTGTCCAATAGTGGAAACCTAAAGTTGGATATGTCACAGCTGTGACAAAATAGTTCTCCTTTTTATCTTACCACGTTATCACCATACCTGTAACCACGGTGAAAAAAACTGTGACCTCGCTGTGCCTACACAGCTGTACCAATTAGGCAACATTTAAAAAACTTTTTCCACCCCCAGCGCCACACACTGGATGCCAATGAAATGGCTCCAACACTCTTAGTCCTGCCCAGAGGAGCTAGGATGGAGGATGGAGGGGCTAGGATGGAGGGGCTAGGATGGAGGAGCTAGGATGGAGGGGCTAGGATGGAGGATGGAGGATGGAAGAGCTAGGATGGAAGGGCTAGGATGGAGGAGCGAGGAGCTAGGATGGAGGATGGAGGGGCTAGGATGGAGGATGGAAGAGCTAGGATGGAAGAGCTAGGATGGAGGAGCGAGGATGGAGGAGCGAGGAGCTAGGATGGAGGAGCTAGGATGGAGGGGCTAGGATGGAGGATGGAAGAGCTAGGATGGAGGAGCTAGGATGGAGGATGGAGGGGCTAGGATGGAGGAGCGAGGATGGAGGAGCGAGGATGGAGGAGCGAGGATGGAGGATGGAAGAGCTAGGATGGAGGAGGGATCTCTGAGGAGCTATGAGTGAGGAGACACAAGAGCAGCCTTCATGGAAGCCGTGCAGCTGAAAGCCGTTGCTTACTCCGCACATACAGCTGACGAATTCACGTGGCGCTTCAGAGGAAAGGACGTCTCATCCCGCTAAATCTTTAGCCAAATCCATCCGGTCAGTCAGTCAGCGTCCACCCCCCTTCACTCCGAGTCTCAGCTACTCCCTCCTGGTTCCCGCTTCAGATTTCCCCAGTCAAGAGCAACAGGTACAGATACCGACCGCCATCTCACTCCTGAACTCAGGTCTGGGTTAAAATCAGACGCCTGTGACGCAGAATGTGACATAGCTCAGTCTGTTCCGTAAAGTAAAAAACAAACAAAAACATGCCGTTTACTTTTACAAACGTAAAGATGAGTCATAATTGCTGCTTGAACATACTGCTCATACTCTGCTTCTGACTGGCTAGTAGTCCTTACCTAGGTACTGTCAGGACACGCCCTCATACTCTGCTTCTGACTGGCTAGTAGTCCTTACCTAGCTACTGTCAGGGCCCTCATACTCTGCTTCTGACTGGCTAGTAGTCCTTACCTAGGTACTGTCAGGGCACGCCCTCATACTCTGCTTCTGACTGGCTAGTAGTCCTTACCTAGCTACTGTCAGGGCACGCCCTCATACTCTGCTTCTGACTGGCTAGTAGTCCTTACCTAGCTACTGTCAGGGCACGCCCTCATACTCTGCTTCTGACTGGCTAGTAGTCCTTACCTAGGTACTGTCAGGACACGCCCTCATACTCTGCTTCTGACTGGCTAGTAGTCCTTACCTAGGTACTGTCAGGGCACGCCCTCATACTCTGCTTCTGACTGGCTAGTAGTCCTTACCTAGGTACTGCACATGTGCGACTCCCAACAAAGATGTTCCAGCAGTGAGAGGTCTCACTCTGTAGCTAAAACAGAGAGCTCAACACAGGGTGAAAAGAGGAGCTGCAGCAATGTGCAGTACAACAAAAATATGGTGTTTTTTGAAAATGAAACCATGTAAACCTATTCTGATATAACCTCTAAATACAATTTATGAACCTGAAAATTAGCATAATATGAGCACTTTAAGATATACGGTTACACAACAGATGTATGTTATACTGCAGCGATGGACCACCCAGCTTTATCTGTAATTCTGGTCCTGAACTCAATTCTTGTGGAGCCTCTTCACTCTTCCCACATACTGTTATCTCAGTGATTTTCCCATAAAGGGAATACAAAAAACAATGAGATCGACAGATGTTTTATGGACCACAACACGACATTGTCCACTTGAATGTGTGTGGGAGCTGCTGCACGTCCAAGAAAAACAACATGGAACGAGCACTTCAGGGCCCATCATTTACACAAGCTGTACACTGGAATTAAATGTGTTTTTCAAGAACAATATAAGCCAATATATTGACGCACTGTTGTTTGTCCACTGACAAAGACTGGAAGTTACAAGGTCTTGTAATTTACTGCTAACATAACGTGCAACGCTGTGGAGCCAATTCAGCCGAACTCATTAACCGCGTCATTGATTTGCTTTAAGACGCAGTCAGGTTATTAAAAATTAATCTCAGAAGTGGCATCCTGGGTTTCAGGGGAAAGGGAATTGCCGTTATAAAACATGAAGTAACGTCATTACAGTGTATCTGTCAAGCAGGTTTATTTGTCTCCCCTCTGAGCTTCGTCTGGTAGTGGCCTTTTATTGATCCATAAAGTCGAAACTAAACCCAACGCTGAGGCATCCTCCTGCATTGTTAATACTTTAGTAAGTAAAATAATTAGTCTGGCTTTTAACTGAGCTTAATACAGATACTCATGCATGTTAGCTTGTTTTACTTCTTGGCGTGGGGTCAGCCCTATGTTCCCACATTTCTAAGATTTTTCTTAACATTAGGCCCTATGTTAGGTTAGGGCTAGATTCCATCTGTAGTCCATTGCTACTGGGTAATAGGTTGGGTGTAATTGGCTACCAAATTGGGAGAAAGGGGGATACAATCAGATATAAATTTATGAAAAAGGAAATGTGGGAACATAGGGCTGTGGGAACCAAGGTTATAATCGTTAACGAAAACGAACGAAATAACGAAAACTAGGTGGGGAAAAAACATCGTTAACTGAAATAAAAATAAAAACGAGGCATTACAAAAAAACGATAACGAAACTAAAACTGTAATGTCTGTTTGCAAAACTAACTAAAATAATCGAGTAAATGTCCTTGAACGTCTTTGTCGATCTTTCATAGAGCAAATAACGTTACATCTCTCCGACCACGACATTTCCCGTAGATGTATAGTTTCCGATTGGGAATCCAGAAATCCCGACATTCCACGTCAACTTGAACACATGTCCGTGGCTCTCGCCTGGCATCATGGCGGTGCTGAAAGTCGGAAGAAAGCGGCAGTCCTATTTGATTATGACTGTGTCAGATAAAGTGCCTCTCAGTGGAAGGTGGTCAAATATGTGGTCAGTTTATTACAGGGAAACAGCCCACGAATTAGAAAGTACATTTGAGAAGCGAACACAAGCTAGGAGGCTAACCTAGCTTACCTTAACAAGATAAAGGAGAACGCAAAGCCCCCTTTCCCCGAAACAGAAGCTAACCCCAGTACAGGGCGTGGACGTATGGGCACAGGGCGTGGACGTATGGGCACAGGGCGTGGACGTATGGGCACAGGGCGTGGCCGTATGGGTACAGGGCGTGGACGTATGGGCACAGGGCGTGGACGTATGGGCACAGGGCGTGGACGTATGGGTAGAGGGCCATGCAGCATGACAGAGACAACAGCAGGACAGACAACACTACAGGAGGGCTTTCACCAGAGACCTGACAGCTGCTGGTTAGTAAATACACAGGAACACCAGAAGCGGGAGGAAGCGTGGGTTAATATGTGGATTATTCTGGGATGTCTACACAACTGTGTGACTTGATTGACTTCAAACAGTTCGCCACTTTACTCAAACCAAAGTAGAAAACACCTGTTGATGTCTTCTTTAGTCTGTTGGTTATTTAGGGGTTTTCCTGGAACTCGTCACTTACACATGTTGCACATACAGCGTCTTGTGTAGACTGTTTACATATTTATGACCATATGTAGGCTGCATGTTATGTACTGGTGTTATTGTTCAATACATTGTGAATACATATTTCTAAAATGGTATGATGTTTTTGTTGAGTTATTATTACACAATACTGTTTCTGATCTTTTTGAATCCCCCGACAAATAACCCATATTACAAAAAAAGACTAAAACTAATAAAAACTAAACTAGCAAACCCGCTTTAAAAACTAAACTGAATTTGAAAACAAAAAGTCAAAACGAAATAAAAATAAAAACTAATGAAAAATGGAAAACTATAATAACCTTGGTAGGAACATAGGCACGCTCCCCTTGACGTCTGTTGGTTTACACCGAGTTGAACTTTTTGTCCAGCCTGGTCGCACAGAAATCCGTGAAATGATCACGAACTGTTAACAGCGCAGTACGTGGTGGTGGCACGGAATGGGTGAAAAATCCGTGTGGCCACCACGGAAAACAATGCCAATGTAAAGTCAATGAGAAGATGACGTAGCATTAAGAGTGACTACGGTAGAGCAGTGGTTCTCAAACTGTTTTCAATAATGTACCCCTTCTGAGTTGTAGAAAAATAGTCAATATAAAGAGGAACAGCACAGCGCTGTCAGCGATGGATTTACTAAACAGCAGCCTTGTAACTGAAACATTTTAATTAGCAATTAAATCATCCATCCATCCATCTTCGGCCGCTTATCCGGTATCGGGTCGCGGGGGCAGCAGCTCCAGCAGGGGACCCCAAACTTCCCTTTCCCGAGCCACATTAACCAGCTCCGACTGGGGGATCCCGAGGCGTTCCCAGGCCAGGTTGGAGATATAATCCCTCCACCTAGTCCTGGGTCTTCCCCGAGACCTCCTCCCAGCTGGACGTCCCTCCACCTAGTCCTGGGTCTTCCCCGAGACCTCCTCCCAGCTGGACGTGCCTCCACCTAGTCCTGGGTCTTCCCCGAGACCTCCTCCCACCTGGACGTCCCTCCACCTAGTCCTGGGTCTCCCCCGAGGCCTCCTCCCAGCTGGACGTGCCTGGAACACCTCCCTAGGGAGGCGCCCAGGGGGCATCCTTACCAGATGCCCGAACCACCTCAACTGGCTCCTTTCGACGCAAAGGAGCAGCGGCTCTACTCCGAGCTCCTCACGGATAACTGAGCTTCTCACCCTCTCTCTAAGGGAGACGCCAGCTACCCTCCTGAGGAAACCCATTTCGGCCGCTTGTACCCTGGATCTTGTTCTTTCGGTCATGACCAATTAAATGACCATAAGCAATTAAATGCTAATGAGAAAAGGAGACAACTGTAAAAAAGACAAAACCTTGGAAAAAAGATGGTAGAAAGAAGGAAGGAAGTAAGGCAAGAATAGGTCGAAAATGGTATCAAAAACAGTGACATAACTTTGAAAAAAGTAGGACAGTAGAAAGAAGGAAGGCGAGATTAGGTCCAAAGGAGACACAAATGTCATCTTTTTGGTAGGAAAAAAATAACAAGTCTACATAAAGAGGAACAATGTTCTGGACAACAGCCTTGTAACTATTAAACATTTTGTTAAATATCTCACGTACCCCCTGCAGTCCTCCAGAGTACCCCTAGGGGGACACGTACCCCCTGCAGTCCTCTAAACTACCCCTAGGGGAACACGTACTCCCCTGCAGTCCTCCAGAGTACCCCTAGGGGGACACGTACTCCCTGCAGTCCTCTAAACTACCCCTAGGGGGACACGTACTCCCCTGCAGTCCTCCAGAGTACCCCTAGGGGGACACGTACCCCCTGCAGTCCTCCAAAGTACCCCTAGGGGGACACGTACCCCTATTTGAGAAAGAGAGTAGTATGAAAGCCCGAAAATCCATGTAAGCAGGTTGGTTGGTTGGGGGGGGGGAGGATGGGTCAAACACAGGACTTTCACCCAGGAGAGCGGGGATCGTGTCCCGCTTGTCAACTTTCCTAAAGTCCCTTTCTTCTTTTCCGTCCCGTTCTTCCGGCGTGTCACGGAACCGTCAGCCCACCCACGACCTTTTCCTTACCTTAAGGGACCGTGTTCATTTAACGGAAGTCTGTGAGATCAGGTTGTTCTCAGTCAGTTGATGAGAGTTAATGCTAGCGTTTGCTCAGCTACTGTTTTGATTTCTGAGTTATTTATCTGTTTTGATAACTGAGCATTTTATCCGTTACGAAGCTGCTCATTGCTCTGTGTGGTTTCTGTGACGCACTACGTGTTACATAAAAAGTGCTTTAGAAATAAAGCCTTGATTGATTGAACTTATGAGCATATACGCTCAAAGGAAGCTCGTTCTGCCACAATAAATCTGTACTTAAAGCAGCTATAATCAGGGCGATACTTAACCCTCTGAGGTCTAAATGCAAAATGAACCTAGGGGTTAATAACACGTGTACAGAGTCGACCGTTCTCTGGGATCTGTTTTCATGCTAATTGAATGTGACCAGTTTTAGCGCAAACCGCTGATTAGCTTATAACGCTAGTAGTCAAAGTGTAAAGTCAAAAGAAATCTCTATTTCTACACCACTAACAAGACTCAAAATATCACCACACTTCAACGGTAGCATAATGAGGGTCCCTACATGTTAACCCAAGCACTGAGAACGTTGTAAGTGGACACACAGTTTATTAAAAACAGTTTATAAAGACTGTAGCGTTCACATATATAGGCGGGCGCCATCTTGCTAGCATTGCTAGCCCAAAAATAAATTTGGTTTAAAAGAAATACATTCCTACCTTAAAATGAGTAGTGTGCAGTGTCTGTCCCAGGGTGCTGCTTCTTCACGTGTAATACGGGCTAAACAGAGCATGTTTACAGTGAATCAGGTGATCAGTGATTCCATAGACTGTATATATAATGGACCAACAGGTCCCGTGTCTCTGGACGGAGACCAGTGAAGGACATTAGAAGCTCTTTCCCGGTGATGGCTGAGCGTTACTGAGCAGCCTCCAACTGAGCTTGAAGACGTAGATGTGACGTGAGCAACCTGTCTGAAAGTTGGAAGTCTTCTGGTAGCTGTGCCAAGAGAAATCTCAATCATTCCCAATCTAGCAGAGACGGAGAGCGTAGGTATATGTAAGGAGCTAACATAGACACAGGCTAATGACTGATCACAAGGTACAAGGTAATGGAGCCTTTTATACATTGTCGTGTTTCTTTAGAAATAAACAACGGACAAATAGTCTTTAAACGCTTCAGATGTAAAGTTATTCTCTGTCAAAGTGACGTCAGAATGAATGGCAGTCAATGGGATGCTAACGGGAGGTGATGGCTTGGTAGCATCTAAATGGCTCCATAGGAGCTATGTGTTCCGAGGAGAAGCTGACCCTCTTGGCTGATTCCGAACTTGTTCCTGATTGGAGAAATTGGACATGTTACAACTATCCCCGGTCTCCCAATTTAAAACTGCAATAATCTGTATTTTTATATTACATGTCAATTAGCTGATGCTTACAGTTGCTATATGTCAGAGGTTGCACACCTCTGGAGCTACTAGGGGTTAAGTGTCTTGCTCAGGGACACATTGGTTGATGTATCACAGTGGGACTTGAACCCAGATCTCCCACACCAAAGGTATGGGTCATATCCACTGCTCCATCACCACATCACCATATTAACAATAGATAATTAGTAAGTAAACTGACAAAGTTGTTTTGTATCGTATTTCTGCACACTTTATACAGGGAGGAGAGTGTAAACATCTGTTTTCATGGGGCTAGAATAATGTCGGAAACTCTGCATCTAATGTTGTTAAAAGTTATGTCGTGTTCTATATAAAGCTTTCCTCAATTAGCAGTATTGTTTTGTTTTACATGTACGCCATGTGGTTCAGCCAGATACATATCCACAATGTGGCCAATTAAGATCCTAACGAGCTTCTGGTTTCCCCCTTTCATCTAAGGGTGCATTGAAGTCAAATCTGCTTCTCATTAACCAACATAACAACAGCTCGGGCGCCTTTCCATGTGCAGCCCCCCAACTCTGACGTCTCTCCATTAGTGCATGTAGAGGTACTGAGCATGTGCAGCCCCCCCACTCTGACGTCTCTCCATTAGTGCATGTATAGGTACTGAGCATGGGCAGCCCCCCCACTCTGACATGAATGTGATCAGATCAGACTGTGGTGGTACTGGGCAGCTTCCAGTATGAATGTGGTCAGATCAGACTGTGGTGGTACTGGGCAGCTTCCAGTATGAATGTGATCAGATCAGACTGTGGTAGTACTGGGCAGCTTCCAGTATGAATGTGATCAGATCAGACTGTGGTAGTACTGGGCAGCTTCCAGTATGAATGTGATCAGATCAGACTGTGGTGATACTGGGCAGCTTCCAGTATGAATGTGGTCAGATCAGACTGTGGTGGTACTGGGCAGCTTCCAGTATGAATGTGATCAGATCAGACTGTGGTGGTACTGGGCAGCTTCCAGTATGAATGTGATCAGATCAGACTGTGGTGGTACTGGGCAGCTTCCAGTATGAATGTAGAACTGTGAATGTGATCAGGGCGTTCCTG